>NW_024539864.1:0-34563 GCF_016647785.1 Suillus fuscotomentosus | reverse complement strand
CACATCTACACTCCTGTCAAAGAGCGCATCGCTGAGGGACTAAGCCGTGCTAACTTCTAATACACTCAAAGTTGTGTCCTATAACTCTATTCTGGGCGTTATCGCCTTTTCCTCTGCTGGCGCAATCAGGCAATTTTGCACCTTTGCAGTGGTAGTCCTCGTTGCACATTGGTTCCTTGCGCATACATTCTTCTTGGCAGTACTCAGTATTGATATACAAAGGCTGGAGGTGAGTCCACCAGAGCTTGCATACGTGGGTTGGTGCTGAAGTAGATGAGTTCAGCTTAATCAACTGCTGAGGCAAGACCCAGCTTAGCGCCAGCTGCGTTCTGCTTCGACTCGTGACGCCTCGCTGGAGAAAATGCATCTAACTGGCAGCGGGCCACGCTCAATGCGAAGGAATCACTCAAAGGCCGCGCATTGACAAATATAAGCCTGTACTAGTATGTATGAGTTTGAGCTCAGTATGTCTATGTGTTCATAGCCTCTCTAGCTCCTTGCAATCACCGCAACACTGTATATTATGACAAGACCTGCTACTCGTGAAAGCGAGGCAGGATTCATCATTCCTTCCACCGTTCAGCAACGCATACAAGCAGCTCACCGTCGCCCAGATTCGCAAGATCCCGCCTGGCGTATTTGGAAGACGCTCAATCCCGACGAAGAGCCACTAGTTCATCTCCGTCTTGAGGTCCCGACCATTATCGCGTTCCAGCCTGATACAGGGGCAGACCATGGTTATGGATACGCCCCTGTGCCTGCACGTTCCATCAACCTCGTTTTCTGGTTGTTAAAGTTCGTCGTGTTGCCAATTAGCGTAACGATCGCCACGCTTTATGGACTGCTACTATACCTGCTGAAAGATGCCGAACTTCTTGAGGCACAGCGGAATCGTGCAGAGGCTGATGCACCATCCCCCAAGGGTGAAAAGCCACTCAATGGAGAAGCCTCTTTCAAGACACTACCGCGTGCTTTTGCAACCGATGTCGAGCTGCTTGCATCAAGCAAGGATTGCGAAGTGATAGCTGCAGTTGGATTACAGAATGAGCTTACCATATGGCACTTCAACGACCCGAACCCTGTATTCATTGATACAAGCGACGTTTTGCTGAGTACAAGCAGTACATCGTTTTCGCAGGAGCGAATATGTACAATCGCCTTAGATGACGCAGGAGAGTATTGTGCTATAGGGACAACACATGGCATGATTGGGATATGGTTCATGGCGGGGAGGAGTGCAAGACCATATGCGACCCTTGCGCCGCCCTCGATCTCGGCAGGGGTTAGGGAAATGCATTTCGCGCCACCGCTCCAATCGGTGTTGAAGCAGAAGAACGGGCCCCAATCTCGCCCATGTACACCTCCTCCAGGTCCTCCTCAACCAGAGCCCCTCATTGTCGTGTATGAGAATGGAGTCATTACCCAATGGGTCATGGAGGACCACACGTCGGCGTCATTCATCTCTCCAATGTCGTCTGAGCCTGTCTTGCAGAGCCGTCTTCTACGTGTTCGCTCAGATGACCGGATACTGGCGGGATTTGTGTTGGCAGATGGAACCCTGGAGCTACTCGGCGTATGCGAAGCTCGGAGTGCTGTGCCAATCCGCTGTGCGCTGCAATCAGGCAACTCGACGGACCGTGTCAGCAAGGTGGATGCGTGTAAAGTCAAGTTAGATGGCAGAGATCATATAATTATTGGCATCGTTTCAGAAGCTGGCGTTATTTCCCTGTGGGATGCCGGGTCCTCCGAATGCATCTTCATCCTGGAGGAGAATCATGGCGCTATCGACCAACTGCGGATATCGAACTCTCGTGTCGTGAATTGCCAGTTCTGTGGCGAACCGCCCATGGACAGCTTTATGGTTTCTGTCTCAATTGGGCATCACGTGATTTTCTATAAAGTTTACATCACATCGCAGGGAAGGAGATGTACGTGCCCTCGAAACAATCCACAACAGTCGGCCATCTTAGAGCTGGCTACGGGCCGGCGCTCACGGAGTAGCAGTATAGTCTCAACTATAGGACCATCCTCAGTCACATCCACACGGAGGTTATCCTCTGCTAGTACTGCCTCCGCGCCAGACACCTCAGCATTTCCTGTTTCTGGCCACGGGATTCTTTCCCGCAGAGCCTCGGAAAAGGGGCTCCGTCGCCTCTCGGAGAGCTACGTGATACCCTATCTACCAGATGAGGATGACGAAGGTCATTCCATCCCCACCGAACCACCAATAGTGTCACGTCCGTCAACATGGTCTAACGTCGCCGTTCTAAGAGCGGGCGAGGCAACATGCGATCGTGGGGGCTGGGACATCTCAGGCGAAAAAATAATAGGCGTTCGCCGCATATCCCGAGCTCACACAAAAAGCTCATTCCAGCTTCTACCTTCATTGACATCGCGTGGACTAACATCTGCGGTTCTGGACCGGTGGGAGGTCTGGTTGTTCGATACTGGTGTCTCAAAGACACGAACTGCTGCTATGTCAAGCCTAACCGACGAACTCCCTCTTTCTCTCCGTCGGTCCTTCCTTTCTTCTATGTATCTCAGCCAGCCACCCTCGCCGACTGCGGTGCCAGAAGAGTGCCCCCGCATTCCATTCACGAGAGTGTCGCCCTTCCTTGCTATCCGCGGAGCTGCGATGGCGGGCTTTGGGAATACTGTTGGGCTCTTCCTTGTTTCATGATATTTATTGCGTATGGATATCTTTACCTGGTGCATTTGTTCGCTATCGAAGTGTAATCTGTCTTATTTACCGTAGCTCTTGTTGTGATAGGATCCAGCTGGGTCTTGTATAATATTGTACTTGTTTGAATAATCATGAACGTCTGACGGGCAACTGCTCACTATGTTGAGTATTTTTTGGCACAAGCTTGTGGACTGCGCAACCGGAGTCACTACTATCTTGATATGGCCCAGAGTGCTATGGACTAAGTCTAGTTGCAAATTACGAAATCGCACAACTTTTCCAACAATGTTACCTGTCACTCCCCCAACAAGCCATCTTGCCCTCCTCAATTGTCCCACCTCTCCCTCCAATGCTTCCATCTCTTATAAGTTAAGAGTGGGCAGTGAGATCTCAGAAGATACACTGAAATCATGTGCTGATCTCTTCAGCTCCCACTATGGTATTTGGGGTGATCAAGCAAGTACAATTTCCAAGTATACCATAGCTGGTCAGTAATCAGGACATGGATCCTTGGCCATTGCTGAGTCCTTTAAACAGGGAAAAATGTCAGGATGACCAGTGCAAAACTACGAGCTCAATGTTTATCTCACCCAGAGAATACTGTTTTGGTATCCTGCTACCTCCAGGTTGAGCATGAGCATCCCCAACTCTATGGTCATGCATTTGCTACTGTGTGGGATCATGGTGAAAAACAAAGGTAGCTCATGTCCCACAATTTCTTGCAAAATCTCACTTTCTGATTCTGTTCAAGTTGGCTGGGTGACTCAGCTTGTTGTCCATAAAGCAGTCCATCGGCGTTACATTGCAACTCAGCTCTTGCAAGCCCTCAAGTTTCATGCCTTATTCTCTGATGTCAATATTGTTGGTCTGGCCTCATCTCACCCTGTTTCTTGCAATGCTTTGGCAAAATATGCTGGTAAGTTAATGTTATCACCCTCATCATATCCAGATATCACAACTAATAACATGAAGCTGGAAATATCAACAATGTCAATTTGGATTTCATTCATGAACATGCCAAGGGGATTCTGGAATCCTCTCCCATCAGCTATCTGAAGGCCGCTCAATTGAGGGGCACACTCTTCCAAGACAACTGTGACAACAAAGCCATCTCATCTGTGTTCACTGAGTTTTACATTGACCACACTGAGCCTTTAGCAGTGTTGCAACAGTACAAGAAGAGAGGTCGATGGTGCTTGGGTGAGCTCCTCGATGGATGTGAATTTCTTGCCATCTTTCCTATTGCAGTTAGCCTAGAGAGCTACTAGCTTACCCTGTGTAATCTGATTGGAGAACCAAATCCTGCTGTGTATGTAGTAGTTTTTGCACTTTGGCCTACTAGTGTCCTGCAAATGGCTGTAATTCACTTTTGCCTTCCTCCTTATCAAGCCAAGGACTACTCTCGTTCATTGCAAATGTTAATGATGTGCCAGACTGTTATATTTTCTCATGTAGACGAGTTGCTGAACACAGTCAATGTGGGTGTCATCAAGTCATTATTCTCAGTTGCAGGGACTCAGTTACTGTCCGTGGGGCACTGTGCCCCGTGCCCCATGCCATAACCTTGTTTGGTCGACTAGTAGTCGAAACTTACTTCAGACAGGCGGGAGGAATATTATAAGTGCATGAGATAACAATAATGAGTGCAACTACCGGTATGTTTATTCGCGCTACTTGATCATCTCCAATATTCTCAAATAATCTGCTCGTAAGCTTTGGAATGTCTCCTCCAGTTTCTCCAGTCGCTCCTCCTTCTCTAATTGGGCCAAGATTTCCTATCGACGAGAGGACATTAATTAAAGGCAAGATGAAGTTGGCGGCGAGACCTACGAAGTTGAAACGATATAACCGTTCCTTGACCTGCAGTCGATATGCTCTTGCAGCCTGAATGTCGGTGGGGTTGAAATGCCTCAAGATAAGCATTTCCATAAGTCGTTGCCATTGACGCTGGAAAAACTCAGAACCATGATCAGAATAAACTAAATTCAGGACTTACCCCCGCCACCTTGAGTTGTGTCCGAAACGTCTCAGACCAAGCTTTGTCTATCGGGGGACCCATCTTCCCGGTGCCTTTCACCATACCAGATGATGCACCCACCGGGTTTGCTCGAACGCGAGTTTTCCGTTTTCGTACCTTTCCTCCACCGTGCGAAACCGCCTCGTTGCCAAAGCCTTCTTTCATAAAATTCTCGTTGGCGAGGAGCATCCTCAGGTCATTTCGATCTCGTAGGTCCTCGAATGCCTCAGCAGGATCTTCTACTGTCAACTCAGATACGAGGGGGTTAAGGAGGACGTAGTTATAGATGGTTTTATACAGCTCCGCTTCAAAGACTTGAGCATTAATAGAGGCGCAGGATAATAGTATCAGTACTTACATCCATGGCCTTGGTGTTGGTGCGGTGGTACAATTACAAATTGACTGTGCAAGCCATACATTGATTATGTAGATTCAGTTCACAAAGGAAGTACGTACCTAAGACGAAGACGGTGTTTCTCGGGAAAGCAGTAGAATTTGTACACTGATGAATACCCAATGAAATGATATGTCTTCGTGCCATTTTGCCGCTTGCGTTTTTCGTACCTGTTTGCACGCGGTTAAATAATCTGGTAGATACGAATGAGTAACTGACGACACAAAAAAGTGCCACGCGTCGTCGTCTTCATTGATGTAGGAGCCTGCTTCAATGTATAGCAGAATGAAAAGCTGCATTCGCCTGTGATATTCTCTGAATCCTGGATCGTTCCATGTCGCCTGTACGCGCCTTGGCAAAATTTCATGGCCGAAAGTACTCATGACACTTACATGGTACACCTCGTGTTCGACCACTTCCCGAGTGGCAGATCCGGACCCTGACGTGTTTGGTACGGGTCGAGTATAAGTATGTACGACGCTGCCTATAGGCTGAAATGAAACTGCATCTTCTGCGACACGTGTGAGAAATGCTGCTTCGTCTGTATCATAGTCTGTCAGGTACAAAGTCAGTTACGGAGTAGTAGGTATGAGAAGTGGAACACACCAGGAGATATGAACTCTTTTAATATGCCTTCCACATTGTCCACAGTTGTAGACGCATCTAGCTTTTGAGCGTAGCGCACAGAGAGGTATTGTGCCAGTGAACCGGAGGCAAATCGAAGCTGCAGGCCACCGGTTGAATGTTCAGCGCCGATGTCGACGAATGAGGTATAACGCACGTCAATTACCAAGTCTTGGTATCCATAAATCTTCTCTTCCTCCCCGTAGATCTGGACAGCATGTTAGCGTATCACAGGAGCGTGTATAACATAAAGTAAAAACATACAGGGTAAGTAAATGTCGGATGAAATTCTTCGGAAGTTTCTTCGCTTCCGGGCACCTGTTTATCCTCCTCTGCTCGGACTGCACAAAACGTGTTAGCTATGCTTGAGCTCGTGTATAGTGACCCACCTAGTGAAAGAGTGAGAGCATCAGTTTGCATCTGCTGTCCAGTCTACTGTTGCCATATTTTCTACAGATCGAAACTTGTAGGTTCTAACTTACATAATAATCGCTGGCAAATGTAACCCGTGACGCGTGTCTTTGTCACTTTACACGTGACCCGCGACTTCCGATGACGCAGCAATGACCAAGTTCTGACTGAGCAGGGTGCTAAGGCCTATATAATTAGAGTGCAGACGAGCCATTGCTCGTCCAATTCCTTAAGGTGGCCCCTTTATTGCAAAGCGCCCTATTTGTTGCGAAAATTGCAACATCGCATTCCTTAGTGCGCGCACAGGCATCGCAGCGGCTCTTCCAGGTAATGCCCTGCCAACTTGAATGTGCCATGATAGGCTCATGGGTCACCTCAGTATCTGATCTTCTCTTGTTCCCACACCCCAGATATCAAGATCATTCTCGAATATCAGCACGAAGATGGCACCACTCAATAAATTGCAGGAGAGATACGACTACATCTGCATCGGTGGTGGAAGCGGAGGAGTCGCATCATCGGTGTGTCATTTAAACAGGGTGATCGTGTGGAGATCCTGAGTGCTTCCGCCCCAGCGTCGCGCTGCATCTTATGGCAAGAAAGTTGCTCTCATCGAATCGTCACCGCATCTGGGTGGTACTTGCGTGAATGTTGGCTGCGTTCCCAAAAAAGTGTGTCATTTCTTGCATCTCGTTCCTTACCCCTTGATGATTGTTGGCATAGATCATGTGGCATGCGGCCGACCTTGCAGACCGTCTGCGCCATGCAAGCAAAGGATATCATTTCGAAAATGTCCCACCGCCCCAGTTCAACTGGGCATCCTTTAAACCGCAGCGTGATGCCTACATTCGCCGGTTGAATGGCATATATGAGAAGAACCTTGAGAAAGAAAAGGTGGACTACTATGGTGGCACTGCTCGTCTAGTCTCGCCCAACGAGGTTCAGATCACGCCGTCCGACGGTAGCGAGCCGTACGTCATAGCAGGTGACTACATCACCGTTGCCACTGGAGGTCGCCCTACCATACCGAGTGACGACCAGATCCCCGGCGCGAGTCTCGGAATCGATTCTGATGGTTTCTTTGACCTTGAGGACCAACCCAAGCGCGTGGCTGTCGTCGGCGCAGGATACATCGCCGTTGAGCTCGCCGGTGTACTTCATACACTAGGTAGTGAGACACATGTTCTCATCAGGCGCGAACACGTTCTCCGCACTTTTGATCCCATCCTCCAGGATACACTCACACCTTGGATGGAGCACACGGGAATCAAGATCCACAAGAATACATCGGTCATCAAAGTTGAAGGCCAGAAGGGTGGTGAATTGACTGTGCACCTCAACGATGGCACACAACTCAAGGTAGACTGCGTGCTGTGGGCTATTGGACGGCACGCAAACACTGAGGGTGTGGGTCTCGAAGAGCTTGGGATCCAGCTCGACAAGAAGGGCGATGTAGTTGTGGATGAATTCCAGAAGGCCCTGTTTGTAGAGGGCAAGCCTCAGCTACAGAATATATTTGCGATCGGTGATGTCCAGGGCAAGGCGCTCTTGACGCCTGTCGCTATCGCAGCAGGTCGGCGACTATCCAATAGGCTGTTCGGGCCTGAGAAATTCAAGAACGACAAATTGTTGTATGAGGATATCCCAACGGTCGTTTTCTCGTCAGTATACCCTCTTCTGTCGGAAGTGCTCGTTCATAGTGCATATACAGTCACCCCACCATTGGCACAGTAGGCCTAACGGAGCCCGAAGCTCGCCAGAAGTATGGGTCTGCTGTGAAGATCTGTGTGTCTGCGTTGTTTCTTTTTAAAAGCACAAAAATGCTCATTTCAGCATAGACAAATCCTCGTTCCGTTCTCTTTACTTCTCTCAAATTGAGGAAGATCACAAGGAGCCTACCGTGTACAAGCTTATTGTTGTTGGCGAAGAAGAACGTGTAGTTGGTGTACATATCATTGGACAAGGAAGCGACGAGGTATTGCAAGGCTTTGCAGTGGCCGTCAAGTTGGGAGGTGAGTGCTTTCCATCGTCATATTTCAGTTGATAACTGATCCATGTGTCAAGCCCGGAAACAGGACCTAGATGACACGGTTGCTATCCATCCAACATCTGCTGAAGGTGAATGAGCTCCATCATTTGGTAGATTTGACTTGCTGACGGACATGCGCAGAATTGGTCACCCTTCGTTAAGCCAACCACGCTGGTGGGGTTCGGCCATCATATAGCATAGCATAAAGCCAGGTGTACTTTTAGAATACAAATTTTAGAAGCGCTGAAGCCGAAGCTTATCGACGAAAAGAACGAAATGACTCAGATGATCCGATCAGGGGGACTCAGTCTCTGGCCGTGCCACACCTACCAGGCATCTTTAAAACTCCGAAGAGTATGCACTGCCAAGTCCCAACTCGAATAACACCAAAAGCCACCACGGAATCTCACGTTGTGCGGCGCGTGAATATATGCATTCGTGCCAGTAAGTTCAATGCGCATTGGACATTCACATAGAGAGAAGTACATAACATGCCTTCAGAAAGGTGAGCTGGAAAAGATAGGTGGAGTCCTTGGCAATTGTTCTGATTTTAAAGGCATTCTAGTCCGCAGACATGCTGTTTTGTATCTCATGTGAGCATCAGCTTGTAAATTAAAAGAAACTACCGAAATACCTAATTACAATGATATAGCAATGCACCTCTCAGGAGTAAAACTTCGGGAATGACATCCAATTGCCGCAAGCTTCGGATGTCCCTAACAGCGCCATGCAGTGATAAACTCGACATCTGGATCATTGTAACCCCCTGCGACAGAGCGTTTCAATATGTGTCTTATCGTTGAACATTAAACGTTGGTTCTGAATGATGAAGGATCCCCGACTCTACGGAGTAGAGGATTTCGTGGGATGAGATCGGCCAGGACCGGTCGAATATAGATCGCCCAGTCATGAGTGACCTCGATTCTAGTATGATACATGACTGGGGCTTGCATATCAATAGAAGGCCTTGGGACTCGGTCAGTTGTAGTTTACTGAGTTTTTTATTCGGGGTGCTTACCGAGAGGGCAGATGGCAGAGATGAAAGACGGGTCAATTTGAGGTTCGAGTCTTCGATGACCCTTATTATTATACTCAACAGGTGAAGCCCTGTAAAGCCACTGCGTCAGCGCCCTGGATTGTCGCACCGGGCTGTCCGTGTGCGATGTAAATGACATGAAGGACGCGACTGAGCCACAACATCTAACTCAGCAGCGGCACCAATGTTCTTTCCTCTTTCTGGGCTCGCTTGACCGATGACTACAAAATGTTGAACGGGCGCATGTCAAGAAGTCTGCCGCTAAAGTTGGGGTGTAAACTCAGCGGTAGGACATCACCAGATGTGTGAGCCACGAGGGTGTTCCAAAGTACTTGATGTATAGCCCACTACTTACCCCATCCCAGAGCTTGCGTAAAACACCAACATTCTTGTAAGTTGTAAATGAAACGAAAAGACACGGCACCGTAGAAGGCGCCTTGAATCAGAACGGTTGGTTCGAGACTGTCTGGATGATATAAGAATAATACATTTAATGCACAAGGTATCAACATTTCCCCACAATGGGATCCGCAAAACCTGAAAGCAAATCAAAGCTTGCTCAGATCCCTCCGTACCTTGAAGTCGCACCCGGTCTTCGCCTTGACTTCATCAAGTGTTACGCCCTCCTGGAGCTCGACAAGCTCGAGGTGGCCATTCTTCCTGTCGACATCGAAAACGGCCAACTCTGTGATGATTTGGCTGACAGTACGGGCACCCGTGAGCGGAAGAGAGCATTTTGCTAAGATCTTCGGAGTGCCGTCTTTCGCACAGTGTTCCATCACTACTATAACCTTCGTCTTGTCGGGGTTCGACACTAGGTCCATAGCTCCTCCGATGCCTAAGAATGTGATCGATAGTGAGAACGCAGCGGAAGACGGAATGGCGAAAATACATATAGATCACGTACCTTTAACCAATTTCCCGGGAATCATAAAGTTGGCAATATCACCTGCCTGTGACACTTGCATAGCCTACAAGATAAACCAGGATATTGTGAGATTATCCAAAAAACATGTGAAAACGCTCACGCCGAGAATTGAAACATCGATGTGACCACCGCGAATCATCGCGAATGATTCACTCGAGTCTAGCAGTAGAGTCAGCAAGTGAAGCTGAATCATACAACTACTATTTGAAAACATACCAAAGATCGAGGCACCGGGAAGTAAGGTGACAGTCTCCTTACCCGCATTGATGAGATCCCTACAAAGAGAGGCTTAGTATGAGAAACACTTACTGGCAGCACTACTTACGGATCCACCTCCTCTTTCGTAGGGTATGGCCCCATGCCGAGGATGCCGTTTTCGCTTTGCAGCTGAACGCTCACACCGGGCTCAAGGTATCCGGGAACGAGAGTGGGCATGCCAATACCGAGATTTACGTAGTATCCATCTTTGAGCTCTTTGGCAGCCCGCTTTGCAACACGATGACGCATTTTCTGGGCGTGTTCTTTCTCAGGTGTCAGAGTGGACGGTTCAGCAGAAGATGATGAGCTTGGCGCGAGTGTCGTGTACTCTATCAGTTTTGGCTCGGTGGACTGAACAATTCGATCAACGTAAATGCCTGGAATATGGATGGCATTCGGTGAAAGAGATCCAGTAGGCACAATTTCGTCGGCCTGCAAGGAATGTATCAACTTCTGATAAACTACCGTGATACCACGACTCACCTCCACTATCGTAAGTTTTGCATTCTTCGCCATAACTGTACCAAAGTTCTGCTGAGCGTACCTGCGCGAATCAACATACTCAGTGCCCAGATAGGCAACAAAGATGATATCTTGTTTCCTCACCGGAACACACAGTTGCCAACCTCATCGACTTTCCATGCGTGGACGAAAGCGACATCGCCAGCAATGGCAGGCTCCATGATATACTTGCGACCTCCGAATTCCCGTGATTCTTTCTTAATACCTGGTATCTTGACTCCATTGACAAATCCTCCTTCGTTGTAGCGTGTTGGGATGGAACCGTCTTCTACTGCTGTTGATGCTCCCGTAGGGGTGAAGAAGGCTGGGATACCAGCGGCATGGGCACGGAGACGTTCAACGAGTGTGCCTTGAGGGCATAGCTCCAAAGACACCTCGCCCTTGAGATATAGAGCCTCGAAGGCCTTGTTTCTGGAAAGGTAGATAATTTATCTCGCGCTGGCCCCCACAAGATAAGTCACTCACCCTCCAGGGTATGAAGCAACGACTTTATCAATCTGCTTGCTGTTGAACAACTTTCCTATGGATATTCATGAGGTTCACGGATCATGGATAGTTGTGGAAAACAAACCAAGTCCAGAGTCGCCTGCGCCAGCATTATTGGAAACTCCTGTTAGTTTTGCAACGTCCTTGCGCTTGGCTAAGGCGGCAAGAAGTGTGTCTTGTTGTATCCTAGCTTAATTACACAGTTCAAGGTCCACCTTCTAGCGAGACTCACCTGGCACACCAGCCAA
Source organism: Suillus fuscotomentosus (assembly GCF_016647785.1). NCBI lineage: Eukaryota > Fungi > Basidiomycota > Agaricomycetes > Boletales > Suillaceae > Suillus > Suillus fuscotomentosus. Next base: position 22,927 of record NW_024539864.1, on the reverse strand, counting down.
ACCAAAACCTGGGTATTGCATTTTGGAATATCACACATCTGGTATAAGAGATGAAATGCGACAATACTCACCACCACACAGAAGGACATCTCCTGACTTTACATCCTTAACTGCTTCGTCAACAGACTCCCACACCTTCGACTTATTGGGGGGTGGAAGTTCCGAAGGAGTACTGTACCATCTTGCTCTAAGGAAGATGGTTGCACGAGGTTTGAAAACCGGGGCGAACGTCGCTCTCGAGACGCACGTAGCTAACATGGATGGGGTACAAGTCTTCGGTGTTCGCTAGACATGATAATAACGCTATAAGTGTGTATTTGGTTGTCACATGCCCAATGAGCACGAGCGTGTTCGGAGCTCGGCGGAGTCCCACTAGCACCAAACCCTGCATGCCGACGAAACTCCGGTGTGCACAGTAAAGATTCTTTTTCCGGAAGGTTCCCTCAACCACCGCATCCACACAAGTTATAGCCAATTACTTATACAAGTTCGTGTCTAAGTTGGTATGTTCACACTACTGCACATTTAGTTACAATATTACCATCTTTCTTTAGCTTTCATCGTCTCCTTGCAGGGCCTTTCGGTTTCGCGAATGAGGGTTTTGCAGGGTAATCCTCCCGAGCACCATTATTGTTAACAATAGTATCTGGGGGTCCATCATGGTTGAGACCAGCCTTGAGGAAGGACTCATCGAGTTCCGCTGGGTCAGACGTTTCGAGCCTCTTTGTGGCAAGCGGGAATGCCGACCCACTTTCCACCAAGAATTCCTTCACAGCGAGATAAGTTGATACTGCCGCTGATGAGTAGAGCATCCTGTATCGAACAGGTGATGTCGTAGGGCAAGAGTATATAAAGACTGAGCAAGTAAGTCAGATGTATCGCGTGCGATGCAGCGGGTGTAATGACACAAACCGACATCTCCGCCTGCCTGAGAATACGGGTTCGCCCATGCATAGAATACATATGCTAATGAAAGAACGCGTGAGCGTATCACATATAGCACAATCGCGGTGCAAGGAGCACGTACATGGTTGGTCACTTGGTATGCTTGAACTCAAATTATCCACTGTTACATCTACGAAAGAGTCCAGCTCGAGCGACTCGGTTGATGGTTCAATTTTCTGAAACGACATGTGAACACCTCGCTGGATGTAACCAATAGGGATACGAACCAATATGACAATCCGACTATCATTTCGCGAGCCAAGCGCCTTCACAGCGTCCTCAGCTTCCGAGGACCAAGACAGACCAACGCGTTGACCAATATGGTTCTTTCTTGCATTGCTGCCTTCATAACTGTTCCCAGCCTCTCGTTCGGCTACCTTGATATTTGCCATTTCTTGCTCCTGCGCGCTCAGAGGCTTGGGTGCAGCCTTGTGCCTCTTGTGACCCTCATAGGCTTCAGGTGTCAGGTCTTCTTTAGAAATCGCAAATAGGCTGTCCGTGAAAACAGTCGAGCCCAACGACTTGGTCAAAGAACTGCGTGTTGAAGCATACAATGTCTGGACTGATCAGATTGAGTTCAGCGATATCAACAACAATATCTACCTTATCCCGAACGTTGGCAAAATTTGGCACATAGCTGATAGCAAGCCATTCTGAAGGAGGATCATCGAGACGCGCCAGGATATAACATGGTTCCCTGTCTTCGAGATATTCTTGAAGTTGTACCAAATCCTCGTTGAAGGAATCGGTCACTGGCAAGGTGTCTACAGGAACGAGAGACTCTGTGATGGTATGAGATCACTAATGATGCAGAGAGGTAAACTAGCACAAACCGTCCTGAATGATGACTTTGAAGAACCGAACATTTTTTGTCTCGACAGCATCAGAGAATGCTTTTGTCAGCTCGGGGGAGACACCAATTCCAGAGGTAGTGGCCATCACGTTGGGATAATGATGAGCTGACTTTTTGACGTCAGTGTGACTCAAGTCGTTTGAATTGGCAGTTCCTGGTTGAGCCCGTTTCGTTTTTATATTTCAAGTTGTTGTTCAAGGCAAGGCAAGGTAGTGCTGCGGCCAAATCGTCATGTAAAGAAGGCTCTCATCACCAAGCACCGCGTTGATCTTTAAGAACTGCTCTCATTCACAATCGCAGTATGTTAGTACCTCACGGAACTGCAACTGCTAGTGTGTCTCGCTAGCACTCTAGCCTGCGCCTGCTGCGGTAATTACCACGACGTTCCGATTTCCAAATACATATAAATAAATTAAATTGGCCAAGGGTAATTATGTAAGTACACAGTAAGTCAGGGCTGAGGCTTGACCGCCGAGGCTGGGAATTTGGAACTACTTATGCTTAGTACTTCATGCATATATCACTACGCAATAACTGCGTATTCCGAAGTTTGTAGTTCAGATGCAGTTCAGACGATAGGATATCAATGCACCAACAAAGGCATACATTTCTGATCAAATGTCAACAGGTGTGAACAAAGAGTTCAATGGCTGATTCTGGTGAGATACGATGGTAACTCACATTAACTTGAGGATTTCACTCAGAAATGGTACACATTCCTGAGGACTCTGTCCTTTGAATGAAAAGTTGTGGTTTGTAGGTGAAATAGCTCTCCTGCATAGTTTGCAAATGTCTTGGATGTAGATGATCTCTCATAGCGTGAAAGTACGCATCAGTCTGAGGTCTGATCCATGTCACGTCATGAGATATTTCTATGCTAGTAGGGTAAGAACATTGAGTGCGCGGGATACTTACTATCAATATTGAGGGCCTGCAGCAGGTCACTGGAGGCGTACTCAGCTGCAATACTCTCCGCCCACATAGTATGACTGCGCATTCTGCATGAGATCTCCTACTGGTGACCACTCAGACAGATGCACGTATGAACCTAAGCAATGATCCAGCCATTGGCAGTATATTGACGGTTGTTGATGTGATTTACCTTTTAGACATCTTATTACCTTCTTGTCCTTATCACCATTGACACCATATGCTGCACTTGTCTTCTAGACTTCTTGCTTCTTGACCATACGATCTTTCCGCTACTCCCTTCACCGGTTCATTAGCTAAGCTCACCTTATCTTTCGTATATAGACCGTGCTGGCTCATAGTATCACCTTAGTATTGTTTCACGCATACTGAGGTGTGTATTTCTCTTCCCACTCGTATCTCACTCTTGCTCATGTATCCTAGCGTTCCTCCGCTAGGTAGATATCAATTTAGTATTGTTTCACGCATACTGAGTGTTCCTCCGCTAGCGCGTATAGGTTATGAGCCCTGAGCTAACAAACTAGCTCAGACAGTACGCACACGGACCAAACACCATTTAACCACGAGGAATCATCTAATGGCTGAACTCACATCATACCACCTCCTTCGTCAAACAGACTCACCTGTCCATCGCCATGGGCAAATATGACCACATTATCGAGCTGACTGGTGCCGGCGTCTATCCCAGCTGGCGAAGGGCAGTCGAGCTTGCTCTTGCTGGGGACGGCCTATGGAGTCACTGCAGTACAGGCACTGACCCAAACGACGTCGATGAATACGCCAGCTCCATGCCCAAAGTCGCTACAGCAGGACAGCCGACGAGCGCAGAACTTACAGCCATTAAGGAATGGGTAAAGGAAGACGCCCAGGCGAAAGCCATTATTGGTAGACGTCTTTCCCCCATCGTACAAAACATGCTTGGCGAAAAGCTAATGGCTCACCAACAATGGGATGCTGAAGGTACAACAATTCAGATGGTGAGTCTGAACAATATGTTGGGTCTTGCAGAACCTAGCTGCTATTCGACCCTAAAGGGTTTCTGGACTAGGCTTAAGGCTCAGAGGAGAGGAAATATCATAGAAACTTGCTGATCTCTCAGACTCATACTGGTAACTGGTGAAAAGATTGCTTGCTTATGTAAGCTACAAAAGTGCCAACATAAGATAAGGTAAAAACAGTCTCTACAAGCCCAGCCAGAAATGAATCCCTACAACGCATTACTTAAACACTTCGGTCAACTCGATGTAACATCCCAGTTCAAACTACGTGATCAACTTTTCTCGGAATGACTCAAAGATGCAGAAGATGCCTCAAGGTACATCAGTGTCTTTGAAAACAGTCGCAGAAGGTTCGCAGAAATGGGTATTGCTTTCACAGATTCAGAAGCAGTATGGATGCTCTTACATGGGCTCCCGGAAACTCCACAGTGGGTCATTTTCTGCAGTCTCACTCTCGGACACTACAAAACGACATCCTCCTCCACATCTGGTACCCAAATGACCACTCCCACTGTCGCATTTGAAGATGTCACAACTGCCTTCACCAAAGAAGCCAATCGTCAAAGGGGACAACTAAAGTTAGCATGGCCAGGATCAGAGTACTCTAATGCTGTTGCTCCTCCTTTGTACAACCGAAAGGTCAACTCATCTAACGGTGTGCGCATCCATAAGCATAACCCCAAGGGGGTGCCTTGCGACAATGCTGCATGCAGCGGATTACCTCACTCGATGACCCATGATCGTGAGCACTGTCTGCAACCGGGTGGAGGAATGGAAGGTAAAGTGCCGTGGAATCAGCAGCGGGGCAATAAGAAGAAGGATGTTGCAGCAATCACCACAGAAATGAAACTGGTGATCACTGCTCCCCCCCACTACCACGACGACACCTTCGACATCCTCCGAGACCACTGCCCTCATCATCAGCACTCCCTCTCAACATCGTCGAGATTGGTCTTGCGCAATTGTCGAAGAACTCGACCCTAGCTGCAGACCATCAATTGACAATATCACCTGCATCGTGAGTCAAAGACTATCCACGATTCTCGACTCAGGAACCACCTCCACCCTCATCACTAGCAGGAAATACTTCTGGACCTATGATGCAGGCATGAGAGTTAGCATGAAGACCGCAAATCACGGGACCCTCTTTACCTCTGGACGAGGGGACTGTGTAGCCGATTTAACTGTAGGAAATCGCACACAATGTCTTCGACTTGGTGATTGTCTACACGCGCCGGGAGCCTTAATCAATTTGATGTCGGTAGGACGGATGCTCAATAAAGGCTGGGAATGCAATTTTAAGCCTTCGCCTCCATGCTGTCAGCTTACTTTCTGCAATGATGTCCTTGGGGAGGTTCCTCTCAATGGAAACCTCGTCTTTCTGGACTTACAGTTCATTCCCCCATCAGAACCCTCCCCACATCTGGAGATCTCAGCTTTTGCCAAAGTCCCACTGTCATGGGACTTATGGCATGCATGACTAGGACATGTTGGAGGAGAGGCAGTGAAGTGCCTGCCTCACTTCACTAGGGAATCAAAGTCGACTCAGCTCACCCGCTCCGGACTTGCGAACCCTGCATCATGGCCAAGCACCCACGCCGTCCTTATCCATCTTCAGATTTGCCACGTGCCGAACATCCTCTAGACTTAATCCATTCGGACTTATGCGGACCATTTCCCGTTGGCACTCCCCATAACAAACATCATTTCATCATCTTCCTCGACGATCACAGTAACTTCCTGAATCTACAACTCCTCGCTTCCAAAGACCAGGCCCTAGAAGCCTGGGAAGTCATATGTAAGCAGTGGGAAAATCATTCTGGACGGCACGTCAAAGTCTTTCGCTCTGACAATGGAGGCGAATTTATGAGTCACGCATTCACTCAGGCGCTCGCATCTGCTGCCATAGAACATCAGCTGTCTGCCCCATATGCCCACCAACAGAACAGGAAGGCTGAACGTGCTCTATGCACAATTGAAGGAAGGCTTCTCGCAATGCTCGAAGTGGCCAACTTGCCCCCCATGTTATGGGGAGAAGCTGCACTCACAGTCCATTATCTGTGGAACAGAACGGAGTCTTCTACCTTGCCACCGGGAGTCACCCCTTACGAAGTAGTCAACAAACGTAAGCCAGACCTATCTCATCTCCGTATATGGGGAGTACGCTGCTTTGCGCGCATCCCCACAGAGTTACAAGTCAAACTCGGGCCACACTCTCGCATCGCCTACTTCATGGGGTACCCTGAAGGGACAAAGGGGTACCGTCTTTGTGATGCTGACACTGGCACATTCTGTTACAAGTAACATCGGCTACATGGCCCCCCTATCATTTTTCCCCTTTGTCCTCGCCCTCGTATGCCTCCGGCTCGTACTTCTCTACCGACTATCCGTTGACCGGATCCTCGGGACCGTTCCCATCCCTCGTCCCCCTCCTATCGCACCAACGTGCGCATGTGCCTTCGGGCTATGACTCGTTCTGACTCGTGCCACCAACGTGGCTTTCCTTATCTTGTCTTATCTTTCCTCTGACTCATGCGTGCTGCGCATTGTATCATTTACCGTTGGCTCGTTCCAACGTTTCTCGGTCTCATTCCGCATTTGACCTTACATCACTAATCAGGCTCTGCTACCAGCGTACCTATACCCTTTCCGTTTCCCCTTTGCCCTTACCCACAGTACGGTAGCCTTGCCCTTAACCCTTTCCACTTAGTATAAGTAGTCGGTCACTCTGTACTAGATTCCCTAACTTGAATCTACTCAATCTTCCCTTGAACATACTTCCCTCTGAAGCCCCCTCAGCTTCAGTCTCTAGTATCTTTTCTTAGGTGCTCATCGCGCCTAAGTCTACCTCGATCGACTACTCATCGTTCGGACAAGACTGTCCTTACTTTGAGAACGTCAGTGACTTTGAAGACATCCATCTTAGAAGTCACGTGACACGCACGTCTCTGATATCTGCCGACTCGTCGTCGCCAGTCTCAGTCGCTACACCGGACCCTTCCGGTTACGTCACGAACATTAGCGGATGACGCCCCTCTTAGGGCTCCGCATAACAGATCTATTTGAGTGCGTAACACATTCTTCAATGCCAGGGATGTGTACTTCGACGAGAATCTCCCATCTGTCTCTCACTCTTCGACTCTCAATGACAGCGACAGTGACGAAGAAGTCTCTCCCTCTCCTCCCACGGCTCATTCACCTCCTTCTGTTCAGATACCTCCACCTGTCGCGCACTCACCTCCCATGAATCGTCGCTCCTCGTGTACGTGTTCCCACAGCAGCAGGTCAAGTCTATGCAGCAGAATTGGCTGCATCCAAGACTCATTTGGAGTCTCTCAGAGAGGCTTGTGCTGACAGAGCATCTGCTATGGGGGTGCTGGGAGCATCCTCAGAGGCTCCGGATGCTAATAGTGAGGGGGTGGACGCACCTGGATCAGCGTCCATTGAAGGAGTTGAGCTGAACGCAGATGTCCCTGAAGTCATGACAAACATTGTTATTGAGGAGCAGACTAATATAGTGATTCGCAGCAACCAGAAGCGTAACCCATCCAATCCTGACTACGACATGACCATCCCACCAGCTACCTACGACGAGGCAGTGAAACACCCCGACAGCACCAAATGGCTGGCTGCAATGAAAATGGAGTTACAGACGATGAAAGAAATGAAGGTCTACCGGGTGGCGACCCTCCCACCGGGACGAAAAGCCATAGGCTACCGGTGGGTGCTAGAATTTAAGGAAGATAGCAAGGGAGGTCTGGTCGAGAAGGCGCACTTAGTAGCGCAAGGGTTTTCACAGGTCCCAGGAATCGACTATGGCGCAATGTTCGCCCCCGTCATTAAGACAGCTTCCATACATTTCATTGCAGCCCTCGCCTGTCGCAACAACTGGGAGCTAGACACCTTTGATGCTCATTGAGCTTTTCTCTGGGGGATCTTGAAAGAAGAAATTTACATGAGGCAGCCAAAGGGATTCAAAGAGGGGGACTGGGCAACACTCGTCTGGCTAATGCTCCACACTATCTACGGCCTCAAACAGTCCGCCATGGAATGGTATGAGCAGGTGCGCGCTGTCATGCTTGAGCTCAGCTTCACATGGTGTGCAGTTGATCACGCTGTTTTCATCTACGACAAAGGCAACTCCAACAGTCATGTCTATTGCATTGTTGGTTGGCATGTTGACAATGGTATGGGCACCTCTAACTCTAAACCATTCCTACACTATGTCAAAGGATGCATCACTCAGCATTTCGGCATCAAAGACTTAGGTCCCATCCATCGTTTCCTTGGCATACAATTTGAACGTGACCGCACTACTCGCCAATTATGGATGCATCAAGGCAACTATATTTCCTACTTGCTCGGGGAATACGACCTTCTTGACTGCAATCCAGTCCACCTTCCCCTCGACTCTCATCATCCTTTCAGCCGCGACACAGACACCTATGATGACATCGCGAATTTGCCAATGTGGTACCGGAAGATAGTTGGGGAGTTGTTGTATCTCGCGGTCTGCATGAGGGCAGACATTGCTTTTGCTGTCAATGCCCTCGCTCAACACAACGCGCAGCCGCCCCCCCGATACTATGCTGCAGCTAAGTGTCTTCTTCGGTATCTCAAAGGGACAGTGAACCTGCGGTCCCATTTGGAGGAGAACGAGCTGATGAAGGTCTGCATGCATATTGCGATGCAGACTGGACGAGTTGTGAGGAGGATAGGCTTTCAATCTCTGGCTACGCTTGGTTTTTCGCTGGCGGCCTCATCGCTCATGTCTCTAAGAAACAAACGACACACGCACTTTCATCCACCGAAGCTGAATATATGGCCATCACTCATGTCCTGCAAGAAGGACTCTGGCTCAAATCTTTCGTCAGCGAACTTCACATTCCCTTATCCTTCCCTCTCGTCGTCCACATGGACAACACGGGCGCCATCTCTCTGTCCAAAGAGGCTCGGAACCACATTCGTTCCAAGCACATCAACATTCGGTATCATTTCATCTGCGAATGGATCGAGAAAGGCGTGTTTTTGCCCCAATGGCTCCCCTCGCACTGCAATATTGCGGACATCCTCACTAAAGCGCTCGCGAGGCCTCTGTTCCTCAAGCATGTTGCCGGTTTGCGTTTGGTATCTCACTGAGGGGGTGTATTGACGGTTATTGATGTGATTTACCTTTTAGACATCTTATTACCTTCTTGTCCTTATCACCATTGACACCATACGCTGCACTCATCTTCTAGACTTCTTGCTTCTTGACCATACGATCTTTCCGCTACTCCCTTCGCCGGTTCATTAGCTAAGCTCACCTTATCTTTCGTATATAGACCGTGCTGGCTCATAGTATCACCTCAGTATTGTTTTACGCATACTGAGGTGTGTATTTCTCTTCCCACTCGTATCTCACTCTTGCTCATGTATCCTAGCGTTCCTCCACTAGGTAGATATCAATTTAGTATTGTTTCATGCATACTGAGTGTTCCTCCGCTAGCGTGTATACAGTACACTCAGCTCTTTGACATAACATAACCTGTAATTCATCAGAGACAGGCCAGGGTGATGAGCATGAATCACAGAGCAGGATGGTCAGAGATTTCATGCCACTATCAGGGCAACCATGGTGAAGAAGAGTGGAACTTCGAGAACAAAGGTCGGGGAACATGTTATTTGACTTTGAGCAGATATGTCAGTGTAGCTTGGGGGCAGAGATCAAGACTGGAAAATTGCACTGAGTCAATTATGAAACACAAGAATGCGCATGATAGCAAGACTACTAGATGCGATGCTCATATTCTATGGAAGAGCCAACCATTTCTCGAGCAACTTAGGAAAGTTGAGAGTACCAAGACCAGTAACTGGATCCCATCCAACAGTTGCATTGTAGCCTTCAGCACCACAACCCAGGTTTGACCCTTTGGTAATATCATTGAAAGCACCCGTGAAATCAGCAGAGTAGATCTAACATCATAAATCATCAACTGAGGCAGGGCAAAGGGGAAGTGACATACCATAGGGTTAATGAACCCAATTGGGCTTTTTCCTATGGTGAGATGGGCATTGTTGATCATTGTAAAGATGGTGCCACTAACTGGCGAAGAACAGGAAGTTCTGTACACAAGCTCAAATTCACCATCAATGGCAACAATGTAGTTCTGACAAGCATAATAGACATCAAGCCTCGTATCTGTGCAACTTGTGGGAAACACTTACAGCTCCATTGGCAGAAATGTCAGGCAAAGCATGAGACTGATGCAGATGACTGATTTTACTTGATTAAACATATCAGATTCACTGACGCTTACCATGCCAGTAGAGTTCCAGATATTTTTGGGATAGTCAGGAGGATAATTCTTCAGATAGTAATCGACAGCGGTCTTCTGATGTGAGGGCATTGCGAAGTAGTTACTGAAGCCTCTGCCCGAGTAGATGACGTCCATGCAAGCCATTTCAGGTTGAGCCTCAAGGACACTTGCACCTGGCTTGACCATGGTAGCACCAACAGATGTGATGTAGGGGCAGGTACCAGGGAAAGTGGGATTGAAGATTGTACCATTTGTGGTCTGGGTGCCTCATCAGTGAACTCGTGAGGAAAGTACATAGCAATAAATAACAAGATATAGTACATAATTACAAGAACTAGTGTAATTTTGCTATCGACAATCACATTGTTATGTTTGGCCTTATAGAGGAAAGACGCTTCCGTGATTTTCGTATAAAATTTTATGAAATGCCATAACAAAAGGGAGGTTCACAACTCCGAAGCATCAACTAATTGACCCGACAATATAAAGCTTTGCAAAGCTTTATCTAACATAAAATTTATATGGTATCTGTCAGAATGATACTACCTGGAATAAGTTTAACAGAACTACCTAAAACACCAGATTGTCACCACTCATTGTTTCTTAGCACTCATTTTATGAAAAAATTCAATAAAAATCAATTTTATTTATATTTGAATACATATGTAATTACATGATACATAATAAAAAAGAAAGATGCGGAGAGGGAATGGTGACAAGGAAGAGCCAGGATGGGACCATGAGGGAGGGCCAGCAAGGAACCACGAGGAAAGACCAGGGAGGGACCACCATGAGGAAAGGCCAGGGAGGGACCACCACAAAGGGCCAGGGAGGAGCTGTGAGGAAAGGCCAGGGAGGAACCACCACAAAGGGCCAGGGAACCACGAGAAAATCCAAAAGGCCAGGAAGGGACCACCATAAAGGACAAGGGAGGAATCACAAGGTGATTCACCGCGCTTGAGAGGGTGGTGGTAGTAGCAGTGAAACGAAGTTGAAAGGAACTTGTGCGAAATTTTCTGTCCTTGCACAAATAATGAACAAATAATGACAAATCAATTTCAACCACTTGCGCTGCTCACATGATTTGGGGTTAGTCACCTGCATGACCTTGTAATTCACGCAATATTTGAATCAATCTATATAGTTTTGTAAGTCAAATAAAAATAAGGTAATATGATGTTGCTCAACAAACGGTACCTAATTACACTATCATACCTCGCTGGTTGAAACTTTCATAAGAATATAAATAGGGTTACAAATGCTAACAGTTCTTTCCACAATAAAGTCTTATATTACTAGGTAGTTTAAAACATAAATGAAGGGAAATGATATGAGTCAACAAAAATGACTTAACTATGCAATTTGCACATTGATTGCTGCGATGGCGCAACATTGTGATCTTGTTGTGAACTCCTCATAGGAAACTTAATTTTCAGACATACATCGCTATGTACCAATAAATCAAATTTATCATGGTATACAGTTAATCACAGGTCATTGAAACACATCCTTGTTTACTCAAGAACGACACAAAATACAAGTCTCAAATGATTCGGAATACATAGAGATCCTGTAGACCTTGTTTATTGTTGAGTTTGAAGTAAACTCCATTTGAGAAATTGCTGGAGGCAGAAAAAATGAGCGCTTACACAGCGCCAAATCAAACAGTTTCAAAATTTCACCATTGAGTCTCGACTCAGAAGACTCATATTTTACCAAAATATTGCATGTGTCGAGTGCAACATCATGTTGGCTACACAGAGAACATACTCTTGTTGAAATTTGAGTGATATAGCACATGGTACGGTCTAACAAAGGTTTTTCGGCATCCACTGTGACAGGCCCACATGGCATTCAAGATCCAAACTTCCGAATTATAATTCCACTCAGTGAATGAACTTGGCTCACTGTGTATTCACCTTTCCATGGCTGGGCGAGCAAAATCTATAACTAGGAAGCAGCAAGAAGCTCACCAAGCACACAATGATCTTATGTTTTGAGCAGTGTCTGCCTACCACAGAGAACTTGGAAAAGCACCAGGGATTCGACATCGTGGAGCACAGACCATATGCAAAGATTTCGAGCAGATCAATCTGCAGTCAACGGGCAAGCTCATTAAGCTCTCATATTGCACACTGATCCGGCTTGCTGCACTGACCGCTTGAAGACCTCATGATTGCGCTCACTGGATTTGAAATGTGGGCGGGCAGTAAGCCCCAATACCCACAAAGAGTGGTTTTCACTGCTGGGAGCTGTCCTGGAAGAGAAGTGCATTGATGAAGACTGTATCTATGCTGCCGACGAGATTGGTATATCACCTGAATCAGGAATGTGCAAATATGTTATTGGTGGTCACAAACCTACACCCCAATATCAGCAATGAACCGGAAGCAGGGAAAACATCACTGTCATTGTAACCATCTGTGCCGACGGTACCTCAATTCCACCTGTAGTCATTCTGAAAGGCAATGCCTATCAGATGAAATGGCATCAAGAAAATCCTGCAAATGCATCATAAGTGTTCATCATATAACTCGAAAATCACAATATAAATCAAATTGCAACACAGTATTGGATACTCTAAGAAAGGTGGGACTGATGATGAAATCGGCGTGGAATACATCAAAGATTTTGATAAATGCACGAAAGGAAAGGTCAATGGACGAGACCGGCTACATATAGTCGACGGTCATAATTCGCACTACACTTTGGGATTCTTGAAGTACGCACGAGCTCACCAAATTCACGTCATATGTTATCCCTCTCATACAACTCATGTATACCAAGGACTTGATGTTGTGGTATTCGCGGTGCTGAAGAAATGCTGGAGTGAGGAACGAGACAAATGGGAGAGAGAAAAGGGCGAGGGCATTACAAAAAGCAATTTCATCACGATATATGGCCATGCTCATCTTCAAGCACTGACCCCAGATCTAATTTGCACAGCCTTTCGCAAGACTGGTGTCTGGCCTTTCGATCCCACTGTCATTAGTGAACAGATGATGGCACCGAGCAAAGAAACTTCCTGCCAGGGCCATCTTCCCATCATGCCTTCGAGTCCTATCAGAGCTGTTGCCGACTTCCTGCAGAAATTAGCAAACACAGATAATGTGGCTTTGGAGGCACCAGATGATGTTAGTGTCTCAGATGCACGATCCAAGTCAACAACAACTTCAGATGTCAAACTGCTGGTTCAGCAACTCAACAGGGCATCATTATCAGACATAGCATCCACATCACCTGCAACATCAGGAACTCGACTCGATCATGCCATCATTTCTCCAATCAAACAAAAGCAAGGAGGTGCTCTCAACATTCAGCCTAGAACACACAATGAAGTACTTCTCCTTGCCGCACTTCACGAAGCGGAATCTGCAAATGCAGCTCTCAAACGACGAGTAATTGAGCTCCAGGCAACCAGTATTCTCAACCAATTGTATTGTTCACAACTGCATGGACAACTAGCAAACCAAGAGGCAAAGAAGCAATCGAAGAAGAAAAATGGCAAGCTGATGAGCGACAGCTTGCCTCGATTATTGTCCAGCAACAAATTTTACAGGAGGGTTGTGAATCACGAGGAAGAGCAAAAAAGAATAGCAGATGATAAGAAAATGAGAAGGGAGGAAAGGGAACGAAGGTCTGAGGCTCTGGCCACATGGAAAAGACTTGAAGATGCGAGAAAACGGGAGAACAACGAGCAATGCACTCAATACTGCGAAGCAGTAGAGATCTGGAATGAGGAGAAGTCAAAGGCCAAGCTTTCAAAGCAGAAATTCACCTCGAAGAAACCAGTTTTAGGAAAGCTACAGCCTCCTGTTCCAAGGCCAAGGTTCAATACCTGTGAGGTGGATGATAATGAGAGTGCAGAAGATGTTATGGCGCCAAATGAGAACAGCTCAGAGGACAGTGACGACGAACGATAAGGCTCGGTAGATAGCTTACATAATGTTGGATAAGGAAATCATCACATGTTTCATTGAGTGAGAAATCCCGAAAACGAGGTCCCCCCACTATATTTACCATGGTGCTCAAACTACTAGGAATTTACTCATAAAAATTATATGGATCTATTCATGAGATGTCTGTCTATACAGGAAAAATACAGTAGAGCCTCAGAGTTGTGATGTGATGGTGTAGTACACTAAATATGAATTTTGTGTTTCAATGACCTGTGATTAACTGTACATACCCATAGTTAGCCTAAACAAAATGATATCCTACTGTAGTCCTCACGGCCACCATATCATGGACTCATCAATTCTCTGATGCTGTTGTTGTGAGAGGATAAAAGTAAAGATTGAACACAAGGTATACCATCGGGGTTCAAGCAGTAGTAGTCGCCATGACCAGCAACACCATAATCTCCAGAGCTGTACAGGATGGTGATATCCATCAAGCCAAGCTTCGCATACTCTGCACACTGGCGCGCAGTATAGAACAGGGTGAGATCAGCCTCATTGTACCCATATGATGTTGATATAACATTGGTGGGCGTGACAGTGCCACAGTCCTCAGGCCCTATCACAACATCCAAGTTTATTGTATTTAAGATCCAACAAAGATGGGGACTTACCCTCATAGCCCCCTCCATATGGGTCAGAATATTGGGCATCCTCGGTGTAATCATCACCACCCTTGAACATGCAGTATGACCCATCAATGGCATCAAGAAAGTTGTTGAATGAAGCCCCTGTCAATGGGGTTAGTGATATGTTTACGATGTTTCTTCTTTTCTCATCCTACCTTCCACCATATCACCAGTCTGGTAAAGAGTGACATTTTGCTTGCCAGTGACTATTGTCATTCCATATTGGAGATCAAGATTTGACTCACTATTGTAGTCGAAACTTTGGTACTCGGTCTGTACGTACCCTGCAACACATCCTCATGGTTTGATCAAAGAAAAACACTTAAAGTAATCACCTCCATCAATGGAAACCATGGCTAGCTCCTTTCCGATGAGATCAGTTGAAAAGTTCATCACGAACATTTGCAGGTCGGATTGCAAGTATGCCTGAGGAGTATACACCTGCTCCTGTCATTCTGATGTATCAACCATGACAATTGTCATATAACCCTGATACATAAATGCTGTAATCTGTCATTCTCCAGGAGCGATGTATCAGTACAGATCCTCCAGCAGATACCAGCACTGGCTGATACATCAGTGCAAATCCTCATTTTGTGCCCTAGCACAGCCTTTTACAATGTCACATGTTCGCATTTTTAGTCATCTGGTGTGTGAACTTCTCCATAACACCAAAAACATAGCCTATTTTGGATGTCTCCACAGTATGAAACCTTCCTACACTCTTCCCAGTCAATCCCTGGCTCACTATAACACCACAATTAGATACAGCTTGTAGGTAAGTGGTATCATATGTTATATACATATAATAGAACATAATAGACCACTTTTTCTGTTTATTTTTGTACTAATGGCTGCTCCAGGGCCTCTGCAAATGTGATATAATATAAAACATATCAAAAACAATTTCGCAATTTTGACCATTTGGTATTGGATTATTGGAGAGTATTTATAACATATTTACCAACATATATGAAGCTATCCCAGCCCTTATTTGACCTCCTAGAGTGCCCTACATCAATGACTGTGCTATATCAACATAAAACATAAAACAGGTTTGCTTTTTTTGACCTTTGGGTATATAGACTCAAAAATATCATTCCCAACATCCCTTCAATTATATACATAACATATCAGGAGCCTGGGCCAACAGAATCAGTCCCTGTGGTGCTACATGCTTATCCTCTCCTAGTGGTTTATGCCCTGGGAAATTTTTTCCTGCAGCTCCAGCCCTCCAGGATGATAAGGTGCTTGTTCCTATTGGTATTGAGAGTATTCTGGTTATATAGCTACATCATAATAACATCAGAATCCCTCTCTGCAATGAAATATCTCCTTCTACCTATACCACTGTATATTTTCGCACTTTTGAGGTTTTTCACTATATTACTCTTGCATAAACTATACAAACTGCTTATATTTACCTTCTAGTACATATTTGAAGTCCTTTCATAGCAAGGATCATGTATAAATATGTATATCAGAAGTATGTTGGTCTGACTTAGTTATTTTACTGATAAGTAATCTAGGATCTCATGAGGACACATCTGTGTAATCAGACACTTGCTATATATTGGGCATATACTCATAATCCGAGATCTAAACTTGTAGAAAGATCCATTCACAACTGAGTGAGTGATAAGAAAAGTAAATGTGTGGTTATGGTTTTACTTACAGTTTAATAGGAGAAATGTGTGAATATCTTCATATTTAACTAACATCTAGGTCGAAGATTTTGTCAGAAATGAGTTAAATAGAATGTAGACTACCCCAATATCCTATACTACACTATATTCTAAGAGTTAAGGTAATGTGGAAGTGTTGTGGTGTCAAAGTTGAGAGAATTACAGTCTTACCACCTACCACTAACTTGACTGTGTAGACAACTATTTTCGATGTTTTGATTTTTGAGTTTCCCATGCTTTTTTTCTTATCTACTAGGTTCCCCTGCTCTCATCTCTTGATGGATCCTTCCAGTAACTAAGGCCTATGTGTCCTAGTATGTATAGTATATTTGGTGATAGTCTAATTATAATATATCATCTTGTATATGTTTTAAATTCCTAATCAGTAAAAGTAGAAGATATATCCTTGATATTGATACTCTGACATATTTATATATGATCCTTGCTATGAAAGGACTTCAAATATGTACTAGAAGGTAAATATAAGCAGTTTGTATAGTTTATGCAAGAGTAATATAGTGAAAAACCTCAAAAGTGCGAAAATATACAGTGGTATAGGTAGAAGGAGATATTTCATTGCAGAGAGGGATTCTGATGTTATTATGATGTAGCTATATAACCAGAATACTCTCAATACCAATAGGAACAAGCACCTTATCATCCTGGAGGGCTGGAGCTGCAGGAAAAAATTTCCCAGGGCATAAACCACTAGGAGAGGATAAGCATGTAGCACCACAGGGACTGATTCTGTTGGCCCAGGCTCCTGATATGTTATGTATATAATTGAAGGGATGTTGGGAATGATATTTTTGAGTCTATATACCCAAAGGTCAAAAAAAGCAAACCTGTTTTATGTTTTATGTTGATATAGCACAGTCATTGATGTAGGGCACTCTAGGAGGTCAAATAAGGGCTGGGATAGCTTCATATATGTTGGTAAATATGTTATAAATACTCTCCAATAATCCAATACCAAATGGTCAAAATTGCGAAATTGTTTTTGATATGTTTTATATTATATCACATTTGCAGAGGCCCTGGAGCAGCCATTAGTACAAAAATAGACAGAAAAAGTGGTCTATTATGTTCTATTATATGTATATAACATATGATACCACTTACCTACAAGCTGTATCTAATTGTGGTGTTATAGTGAGCCAGGGATTGACTGGGAAGAGTGTAGGAAGGTTTCATACTGTGGAGACATCCAAAATAGGCTATGTTTTTGGTGTTATGGAGAAGTTCACACACCAGATGACTAAAAATGCGAACATGTGACATTGTAAAAGGCTGTGCTAGGGCACAAAATGAGGATTTGCACTGATGTATCAGCCAGTGCTGGTATCTGCTGGAGGATCTGTACTGATACATCGCTCCTGGAGAATGACAGATTACAGCATTTATGTATCAGGGTTATATGACAATTGTCAGGTATTTAATGTATCATTCTGACACTATCAACTGGAGTATATTCCACTAGGTGATGAATTAGCTCACAATATTGCTAATGGGATAGAGACCATACCAACGCCGAAACTGTTGTTCTCAGCAGAAACAGGCTCGTATACAACTTCATATAGAGCCCTCAAGCAAATCGGAGTGATGTACTCATCACACTGTTCAAGCTCGATCACTGTCTGTGGAATGGTGCCGGTAGTCTTGGGGGTGATTCCTGCACCAGGTTGACCAATCGAGCGAGCAGGTTCTGGCTGACTACCAGATCAATGCTTGAGTTTCACATCGAAGTTGACAGATGGTAGGACAAAGTCAACATGAGCGCTGATGTGCTCAGGGAGATTATAGGCTTCGCAAGCTAAAAAGTGGTGAGTGAGTACCGCAATTGTTACAGTAACATGGTGTGAGCCCCCAGCTAGCAATATGCCCTCTGCCACCTTGCACGGCAATGATATGATACCCGGGCCTTGAGGCCTTGACGACAGAAAGATAGAAGAAGAGAAGTCCAGAAGATGCTGGCTTAGATAAGTGGTCTGGACCACATATGATGACAGATGACGACATAGGTCTAGATGACCTATTAATGATATCAAGATAGAAGGCAAGCCTCATGGTTGCCTTGTGTACTGATAGAAGGACGCCTCGCAGTCCTTATCATAGATAGAAGCCTGCCTCATGCATGGTATCTCTGACTCAATAGATAAGCAGATTAGGACCCAGCTTCAAGCTGAGCTTAGATATGATAGAGTAACCTTATATAAGGTTGATGATTAAAGTAGATGTTCCTTACTTTAATCTTACTGGGTTTTACCTTGAACTCCTTGTCTTGCTAAAGCTACCTGCTCGACATCTGATCCGCACCTTCAGAAGGACTTGAGACCCCTTCTGCCTGTAACCGCTATCATCGCTCGCCACCGCTAGCATACGCAACTCTTGCTTGTCTGTAAGAGCCGACCTTGGACTCTCAGCACAAGGTATCACTGTCGTGATTGTCGCTGTTAGATCATCCCAGTTCGCACGCAACTACCGTCATAACAGCAATAGTGTCCTCTATGAAGATATTGACCGATGTACTCCTGTCCAGAAACGTGAGTGTAAAAATTATACTCGGTGTTCATGAGCCATTCTGCTTCTTCGACCGTAACATCAACGTTAATCCAACCCTTGGTGGGACTTATGTGGATGCGCTTGCTCACTAGCCCATTCTCAACAAGCCAGTTTCTGACGGTGGAAATGGATTCTTCTGAGGGTGAGAATTTTCGGGCAATCTCTCCTGCAGTCCAGTGCTTGCCATAGTTAGCTGACTTGTGGTGAGAAACAACATAAAGATATTCATCGATGGACTTGATGTTACTCTGTTTCAGAGCAATGCGCAGAGGAAGGGTTGCCGCACTCTCATGCCTTCAAGTATGAGACCATCCAATAGGGATGGTGCTGTGTTCCTCATGCACATTATATGAGCTGAGAGTGGGCCTCACTAGGGAGACTACTGTGAGGCTGAGCCTGACAAAGGCAGTCAATGAGCAGTGCATGTCAGTAACCAAGACGACCAGAACCTGATAACAATACCAATCACCAGTCATATCTTTTATAACTCTCTCGAGCACAGAAGCAGCATGGCTGTGTGCCAGGATTAGACTGTAAGCATGCGAAACAAGAGTCTCCTCGATGAGACACCCACTCAAGTGCTCCCACATAGCGAGATGTTTCCCTGAGAAACACATGGATAGGGCACTCCTGGATTACACTGTCCATAGTCAAGAAGAGGCACTGGCAAGATCTTTGCTTTTAGTTAGATCCCTGATTCCTTATCGTAGATCAACCTATTTCTTGGACAAAGGCAAGCTGTCATGGTGAAGCCTGTGATCGTTAGTTGAATTAGTATGGTACTACCAGCTGTTAACCTAGCGCCTTTCAAATCGCCTGCACAGGTAGAAGGAAATGTTCCAGAAGGTAGACCTAGACATAAGTAGAATCAAAGTACACATGCCATCTGAACTTGATTGATTGAACCTGATTGAACCAATTCCTGGAGGTACAGTTTCTTCAACTTTCACGGACCTTCTTCAAATTCATATGTTCACAATTTCCTGCGCTATTTGCCGTCCTTGCTCCCCTTATTGGGCTTGTCATTTCTCTATTCATAGCCGCATCTTCATCATCTGCTTTGGTTCTTCCTGTCGCACTTGTTGTAACAGGCCAGCATATGGCTGATGATGGTGTCTATATTGTTTCCTCTAGCCTGCTTTGAAGATTGTTTGAGTATTGAGGGCGCAGTTTACCGCTACTTAGCAGCGTCAGTATCCAGCTGGTGTTTTTTTGTCAGTGCCTACTCTGAGCATCCGTCATTTGATTGACCATTTTCTGATGACGACTCGTGCTGATTTCAATGACTTGGCGCACGTTCATTCTCTGTCCATCAGAGTGTTCCATGCTTGTGACTATGCACGTAATCTACTGCGTGTCCATGCATGTACTGAGGATTGTCAAGCATCTGCTCTATCCGTGACGCACTGCTCAGTCCATCAGGAAAATCCCACTCTTACAATCTTCGCAAATTTTATCAAATTCCGACAAGGCATGGAAATCGTACATCAGCGAATCAACTTCTCGAGGATGGGATCATATTTCCGTGGATCCATTACAATTATTTTACAAGGCTATAATCACATCCAATCTCTTAGAATAATGTTACATAGGCATCTCTATCTGTAAACTCATTAACGAAAAATGTCCTACACTGATCTAGCACATTGCTTGATGTCCATTCACGAGGAGCAACAGGTCCGAACTGCGGAATCAAATGTACCGAGCATCGTATATTGCGGACTGGTATAATGCTAGCCTGTTTCTCACCATCGCAGAATGCCCGCAAAACCTTGTACATGCCATGATTGGCTTCGGGAGTGTTGGAGAAGGGAGTGAACCACTCCACATACGCAAAATGATCGGGTAAACCTGCGTTACGAAAGACTGCCTGCTTCGCCTTCGCCGATAGTGAGAAAATGACCCGAATTTGCGCAACACGGTAGCCTGGTAGGTAAGGTACCAGTGTTAACAATTGAAACAATACAATTTAGCATGCGACTCACCTTCAACACCTAGTCTTCCACCATGCCCCATGTTCACTAGGGCTGTGTCAAATCTGGCAGGAACCTGGCGTTTGTGGTGGTCACGTCTTTGAGGCCGCACGTGAATCGAATCTACCGTGACTGTGTTCGGGATACCGTCGTCATGTACAGTGTTGTAGCGAACCTTGTGGAACACGGCTACTGCACGGAAGGGAATGATCATCCCACATGCAGCATCTTCTAGCTGCCTGACAGTCAACGCTGGTTGATTAACTTCGGCAATGAAACGTGCAAGCGCGGCTTGAAAGTACGGGGTGCCATATTCATTAGCAAGTGTGTCAAATGACACGCGTCTCGCAGACGGGTGCTTTGCGATCTTGTGTTGACAATGATACACAAGATCAGATGACCATACTCATGCTGCTGTTACAGGTATGCTCTGTCATCATGCGCTATTCATCCGACAAATACGACAGAGACTTCAACTCTGACCTGTATGGTGGAATATACAAAACCTTGGTCAGCACGTTGAACAGTATCTTCAAGAACAGCGAGCGCAAGTTTCATGTACTCATGCATTCACTCTATATGACTGTCTAGTATGTGGTGTTTTGCAGCTCCAAGTCTGCTCATATCTGACTACAACTTCCCTGCAGTGGCTCGAAGCGTAGTAAGGTGGATCCAGACACTGACGCAACACTTATGTTCCTCGACATTGATGCAATGGCGGAGGACTAACTAGTATACATTTGATATTTGAATTCTGTGATTTGTGTAGAGTGAATTTGAAAAAACGACGCTGAAATGTGCGCCATATTGAAGCAAATTGAAGCAAATTGGATAATATTGTCAAGGGACTTGAAAAATCTACCGTATTGTTCAATTGGTAAAATATGCGCAGATCAGCGCACATTGTATCATATTATAGCTGATTGTTGAAGTGGAGTTTTCCTGATGTCGAGCAAACACGCGTCCGCTATTCCGAGGGCTTTTCTCGTGCTCAACTCTTTGAGCCACAACAGATCGTGAGTAAAGAACAGGGCACTGCTACTCATCGCCGTGGGTACAGCCCTTTTGCTGGCGTTGTTATCGAGGACGATCCGCAGTTTCCGACCACCTGTACCACGGAAGACAAGATGCGGATCGTTGCTGGATAGCAAGAAACAATGACATCCAACATCGCGCATGCGCAGTTTGTGCATATAATGTTCGTGCTGTTGATCTTGTACCTATCGCGGTCTCTAAACTGAATCTTTCTCTGTTGCAGAATGAGTATTTACCGGAGCACGTTCTTATGACTTCGAATTGTGCGGTCTTGTCATACTATGCTCTAAAGGGATGACCGATTGGTGACTCCGTGTCTTTGCGTCTCTTGTCGAGAGAATCTGCTACGGAAACCCCCACATTCGTTGGCGAATTTCCAATATTACGGCCCGCAACTGCTTCTTCATACGACCTTATGTCAACATTTCGTGCCTGCGCGTCCCATGTTACACATTTCCACTTTTACAAATCTGATGTCGATGGTTATCGCCAGAGTGAGGAGTCCTCTCAGAGTCATAATCAGAGCAATGTTGCTATTTGTCCTCGGGACTCGCCTTAGGTGCGTTCTCTGTTGCCTCCCAGATGACGAGATTCGCGATGCTGTGTGCGCCGTGTTTTCTGGCCACAACGAGGTTTCTACCTGCGAGGCCGTGAAAAAATCGCGCCATATGCTTGTTACGAAGAGCATTGTAACATCAGTAAACCGGTGAGTTCTTGCTGGGGATTATGCTGATTATGGTGCTTTACATAGTCATATATTGCTTTATATCACTTTATATTCCAATGTGACGAAAACCTTTCCTATATATTACGATATATAACGATATATGACGATATCTTCTTCTCACAGGTTCTCTGATGAAAGACTGTTCGAATCTAATCCGTGGCATGAAAACCCTATCCTCCGCCACTGCCACCTATCGACCGCGTGTTGCTTATTTTGAACATACTTAGTATCTACTGATGTAGATACCCCCCCTATGGCGACAACACTGGCTGGATCATTCAATATGTAAGGCCTTGAGTATATCTACAAGCTTTCTCACTCATTGGGCGGTT
>NW_024539863.1:0-34600 GCF_016647785.1 Suillus fuscotomentosus | reverse complement strand
TAAAATTCGGACTAGCTTTATTATCTATGGGTCACCTAATCAACCTTGCACCCATAGGTCATGCATCATGCATCACGTAAATCGACGCACACGTTCCACAATATGATCTTCGCGGTCCCTTTGTCGTGACCCTAACATCGATATGTTACCCTCTGGTAATACTACCCGCCTAGTTGAGTGCAATTTTTTTTAAAACAAACAATTACTGTCCTTTGCAGAGACGTACACTATGTAGGACAATTCATTCTATTCAATTTGTTTTCAGGGTGTGGAGCGTATCGTAAAACTGTGGGAGGCATGTTCGGCCCGAATACTTCGTATCCAAGGGGGACGCCGGGGCCAGTGTCCAGTTGCGACAGCGGCTGCCAGCTCAAGGCCTCATGTTACGCTGGCTGGAAAACTTCCTGCATCAAATTCATAGCGGCCACGGAGTTGTTGATCCTACAAATCAAATCGTCCAGATTACGAAGGCATGTACCGGCGGTCATTGCATCTATCTGCGTAGCCAAGGGAATGGTGACTTTTGACGTTAGTCTCCAAGTCTCAATCTGCACTGCATCCTCAACATGCACAATCGTGTTGGCTGTCACAGTTGTTTATGTTTGTCAGGTCGACCTCATATGGGTACGGGTTCAGGACGGTGATTATTGCACAGGGGAGACCAAAGCCTCTCGTGTCTGTATGCTTCACCAGAAGATCGAATACCCTCCCCTTACTCCTGGCCCAGATGATGATGGTTTCATGGCCTCCACCGCTCGCAATTCGCCTGCCATCTTGTGATACGACAACTGACCACACTCAGTTGCTGTGTCCCTCGAATGTTATAACAAATACTGCTTTTACACGCGATACATGCACCCGAGCAACGATTAATGCATCTCCCCGGTTCGTGCTAATTTAATCTGTCTGCCGCCATGAATTTGCTCAGTTCCTCCCTCCCAATTGATAATGAAAAAATGGAGATAAGGATGGCACCGCTTCAGTCCATGGAGATTCAGAGAAGTTAGATGCAGCTCCAGAAGGCACGGTGCCATGCTGAAGACTTACTAGTACATCCAACTTGCCGAGAACTATTTGGGTGCAGCCATACCTGGCAGTCTCGTAACTCCGATTAATATCGGTGCTTGAATTAAGTACTGCGCGTGCGGCGTATCAGAATAATCTACCGACGAGCCCAAGATGAAACAGTTTTGGATAAGGCATCAGATCGTCAGCTACACATTACGTCATGCAAGTGTCGGCCAACTGAGTTTAACCAAACGTTAAATCCACTGGTTATTTTTGGCTGTGGACCCACGGGGAAGAAAGGGGATACTGGCTGCGGAATAAGAGAATACTACACTGATTGTACTCTGATATACGCGAACGACCAGGTGGACGACACTGACTGCGGATCACACACGTTGAACGTGTTCCTGGATGTTTCTAACAAGGTGAATGTTACGCCCATTGATCCTTCGACAGATATAGCCACGTGCACTGTCAATTGGACTTGCGGCCTCCTGCAAGATCACTCATCGCCTTTTGTATTTCCAATTTCTCCATCACAGCTCGGTGCAAACTAGATTTATTTTTGTTCTTGGCTTTCGTGTGTGACGTTTCCTCGGTAGGATTGGAAGATGATGGCTCCTGTTGTGGAGTATCAGTCTTAGACTCCTTTGTTGTTGTTATGTGCGAAGGAACTATAATTGGCGTGTGTCGTGGAGGCGGAGGCCACTGGGTTCCGCATGAGTGACTGTCCGACATGTCTGATAAAAGCATAACGTACACCACGATTTGGCTGGTTGAAATGTAAAGCAGCCCACGGGGGATAATCCTTCTCGAGCTGCATGAGATGGTCCTCAAGCAGTCGGAGGCGGGACAGGAGCGTTCGTGGTGGAGCAGGGACTACGTCTCTTTTTAACATATGCCGTTCATATAATATATCACATACCTACCGTAGCGGACGGCAAGATGTTCTTCGATATTCTTCACCCGTTGGTCCGTTGCAGGTTGTTGATCGCCTTCTGCGTCATCATGTAGCGCGAGAAGCTCTTTCTGCCTGCCTTTATCGCCGGCAACACCTTTCATGGTTCGTCGGAGAGGTCCATCTTCATTCTTCGCAATATCATATTTCATCTGCACGTCGCGGTCAAGGTGCTTTGCATCTGTTCGTGCACAGGAAGGTATAGGCTCGGTACTGTCTGGATCAAGGTTTAGCCGCCGTCGCTTTTGAGCGAGAGATTCGAGAAACTCCGTGCGATTAGAGACATCGTTCCTCGCGCGATTTTGCGCGAGGAATTGGGATATTGACCTTGTTATCTGGAGTGGATTAGAAGTTGTAACAAAGGTCAGATGGACAGGAAACATACCGACGTCTGAGACTGGGGCTTGGCACTACCAGAGAGATGAACATAATCGAGCTTTCGCTCCTCCAGTGGTCGTTCTTGGAGCGTTTCGTTGCCTTTCGGTTTCCCCAAGTTCTGGAAAGGAAACTAGTTTGGTAAATAGCGCAGAAAAGGGGCGAAGCGCACACCATAAGATCCCTCATTAAATCTCCAATAGCACCAGGAACCTTCTGCCTTTCCCAGTCTGCATTCATAACTACCATATCATCCTCAAATCCCCTCAAAGCTTGATTCATCCCAACCTTCTTCAAGAACGACCGTATTACCTCATCCCAATGTCGATGTAACTCAGGCTCTGGGGTCGGCGAACGCGGTTTTTGTGCAACCTTGGTCCTCTGACGCGGCTGGTAGGTTACAGCAGGGGGTTGATATTGAGGATAGGGAACCTGAGTGTAGTGTGTCTGCTGGCCTGGTACGTTACCGGACGCGATGTACGGGTAGGAGGGAACCTGCCACGCGTTCTGCCACCCACCGGGCGTGTAGCTCATCGCGTAGTAGCCTTGAGGATTCTGCCCTTGAGTTGCAGGCCCATATTGTACAGGCTGAAGCTGCGAGGAAGGACCTGCTGTTATAGCCTGTTGCGAAGTCGTACTAGACGCTGAAACAGGGACTATATGAGCCGGCTGTTGTGCTGACGTTTCTGACGGCTGTGAGGGACCTGCTTGGGAGGGCGGAGGACCGTTTGTCATGGCGCTGTCACGGTAGGTTCTTCTGTCGTAATCTGTAGAAGAGTCACAGTTGAAGCAGCTGTTCTGCAAGTTGGTGCAGAGTGGTCAGTAGCCCGTTTTTTTGGGATACCGTACTAGGGACAAACGTGGTTCTCAGTTTAGATTGTGGACGTGACCTCTAGCTAGTACACAGCACAGGTACTATGTTTTGCTACTCCATCAGCGTTCCATATATAGTATTACTAGTACGCACTCTTCTCTTCTCAAAACATGGCACTCCTCCAAACATACAAAATGTAACAAATGTTCAACGTGTTCAAAGTGCAAAAGGCGTGCAAGTGGAGGCAAACCCCACCCTGTGTAGAACGTTTAAATCAACATACTATTAAGTCTTCGTTCCCTTAGTCTCGCTCTCACGTTGAACATCGATCGGTTCGTTTTCAGCACAGTGAACGAGACGCGACGTTCAAATCGGATTCGTGTCAGAGAAGTTCTATGAAATATTATCATCACCGGAACACGCTACTTGCATTCGCATCCATAGCGCAAAGGCGTCTCGGAATGCGCTTACAAAAGTCTCAGCGCGTTTGTGTTAAATTGTTCTGTCAGTGACATACCAATCGAATAGATCTGTAACTTCGCTCCTCACGGATCACCGATGAAGCACCCCAACCTCAGCAATGCCTGAGGCCGTCGGTGTCATGTCCACACGTAGTCCTCGGCCGCCCATGGTCGTTCATCCGCTCGCCACCCAATG
Source organism: Suillus fuscotomentosus (assembly GCF_016647785.1). Classification (NCBI taxonomy): domain Eukaryota; kingdom Fungi; phylum Basidiomycota; class Agaricomycetes; order Boletales; family Suillaceae; genus Suillus; species Suillus fuscotomentosus. The sequence goes on along the minus strand of NW_024539863.1, from coordinate 30,788 downwards.
CCCATGAAGCAATAGAACTCTCAGAACGTCCAAGACAAAGTATCTCCTATCGTCGAAGTCCTCATGTTGTCAAAGTTGTAGCAAGTCGGGACAAGCATGTATGTTTTTCTCGGATGTGTCCGAGTTCTGGGATCTTATGATTTCTATGCAGACACTGCATGTTGCTCTGCGGTTAGTGCGGGTGAACGGCAAGGTGAAATGCATCAGAGATCCGACATAGTGGACTCGTTTTGTGTTGTTTGTTTGCTGCGTATCTATTCGATATACCAGAGACGCAGTGCGTGGACAGGTTTTCTATTTTTCAAATAGTCTCTTGGTTCCTTTCATTGTCGTCCCGTTCCAGACACTTCCGCTACCAGAATATTGCGACTTGGCCCAGTACTCGGTGCGCGTCGGAGCCATTTGATGGGATACAAGCAACGGCATGAGACCGAGTCAATAAGCATGTCATCGGTCTATATAATTCACTAAGAGTAACCATGACAGACGAAAATTGCTTGCTTGTCTGTCAATGATACTCCTGATCCAATTTCCACGAGCATAGCATCTCAAAAAATTGTTCCAGAGCTTCATCATGTTCGTTTACGGGTCTGGTCAATTGGGCCTGTCCACACAGCACCATCTGGCACCAGTTCCGGATCTCCAGCTTCCTGCAATGTCATCGTGTTTGTTTACGGGTCTGTTCAATTGGGCCTGTCCACACAGCACCAGCTGGCACCATTTTCGGATCTCCAGGTCCCTGCATTGTCATCGTGGGGAATCGATCTTCCACGTACGTCTGTCAATACGGTTTTGGACTCAAGCTGCCTCTGCTTCTGACCTGGAGCTGTAGGATTTCAAACAATTATCATTCTCCAAGGTCTTATGACACTTTTCTCATTCCCGGAGTCACTGACTCACTGCTGTACTATCACCTGATCCCCAATGCACCAATCGAGTCATGTACAACGCACGTCGGAGCTTACAACTCTATACATATTTCGTTCGGAACAGCTGGAGAACAAGTAGTAGCATGTGTTCAATCAGGCTACCAAAGATTTAAGATCGACGCTGCGGAGCCCTCCTGGGATGAAATTTTTGTGCAAGTGTACCCAATTTTTGGACACCAAGTCAAGATCCACCTAGATCCCATCGACCTATCAACATAAGAGCTTCAACATATATACAATACACCATTCTGAATCTATTCCAGGTTGACTGCAGGTGTTTCTAGAACGAACAGCACCAACGTGACAAGACAGGGTAAATCACGCCTGGTTGAGTCTCCGCTTTGTCATTGCATTCGGCAGAATCGGCAGACACCAGTATCTGTTCCTTTGAAGACCTTCCTGTAGCTATAGCATCAGTTGGAGTTGCAGCAAATCATGATCATTCAGCGTATCCTGATCTTTATTGCTAGGTATTTTAAATTTGATTTTGAGCTGTCCGTGGGGTTGTTGAACGGTGTAGGACTCATTCGCGAGCGCCATCGGACTTTGAATATCATCACATTGGCCGAGGACCGAGGTGCCCAGCGTGACAGCGTGACTAATTGATTGTAGTTGCCTTTTATGGAAACTGTTGCGGGAGATCTTACTGGTTGGGTTTGTTACATAACTGAAGCCAACCATCTCATAGTGGCGTCTTTGTGCTTCTTGCCGCCACTAATCAATGATGCGGCTGTAGTATATGGTCCTGTCTCCAAGTCATCGCCTCATGTATAAGTACTGTTATAGAACATGTTTCCTCTAGGGCGATGATAAGTCATACTTCGGCAAGTATGTGTACCAATATATCTTTGACTGTTGCCCGCTCCCAAACGGTATCTGGATCATGTACGTCAATGGGCCCCTCTTCCCAGCCTGAATTCATCCCTTTTGGTATGACTCCCCATCGACTTACAGCCCCGCAAACTGCGCTGCTCAGAATTTCATCCACAGGCGAGTCCCTTACCCTGACACGATGTGACACCACTCTCGGAAAAATCCTCGCCACATCCGCCTCTGACACATCCAGTTCTAGCGGTTCTTCATGTTCGATGTGTGCACTCCGTGTGCTGCGGCGAGTATGCACGCTAGTCACGTCAGGTACATCGTATGGCAGTGCGGAGCCATCTATAAGCGCTTCAAAGCTCTGGGTGTTCGTGCTCGACCGGGGATACCCGCGTTCGGTACTGTCTTCATCAGTGCGCTCTGGATCATTGATCGATGCTTCCTGAATTAACTCTGCCCCTGTTTGATCGACTCCGAGCACCCGAGACGCCCGCGTGAGGATCTCCGCGTCTAGACGTGCACGCGCAGTGAGCATCATGGCGTCAAGTGCACCAAAATGCCGCGTGGCAGTAAATAAATCTGCGAGGTATATTTCTAGCGGCGGGCGCATGCGAACTTCGGTGGTACATAGGCTCTTTAGCCTTGCCAAGAACGTGGCAGGTATTATTGGCGTGGAGTTGTTCGGTGGAGGAGGGGTCGGCGGGCCTGACATAGCCATGTTAGGGAATGGATACCCTGGTATTGAGGGCGAGGATAGGGCTGTGGATGGTGTTGACGTGCGGTGAGGTTGATAATTATGCATTGCAGCTCGTGTGGATAGCTGAACATTGATAGGTGTACTCATAGCAAACCAGTCGAGCTGGAACATATAAGATGACACATGACACCGTATAGAAGGTACATACCAGGCTGTTATATATAGGTGGTCTCTCATGTGGATCTAAACGACATACATAGACCATGATAAAATCGTCTGGCAGATCAAGCTGCAATTCTGATTCGATTTCTGAGTGGTTATCCGACACGACGAGTTTCTTCTCTGCAAGAGTCCGTAAGACAGCACGCTGCGCAGGTAAACTAGCATGCTCTAATCCAGAGACGACAATTGCAGATGGTATCTTAAGCATATCTGAGCTGACATGCGATGTACGACGGCGATGGATCGCCACATTGCCACTAGAACCAATATTGGGTACGGAGGATTCAGTGTGGAGGCTCAGGCGAGTTGACATCCGTCGGGTGTCTGTGAACGGTCCGCCATCAGCACTGGCAGTCAGATCATCAGAGGCCAGTTGCGAGGTATGCTGAATGGGTCGCGTAACATCACTTGAAAATGACATAGACATCGGAAAAGAAGACTTCCTGCTGTGCACTGTCACGGATGAACGATGGTGCCTGTGCTGGGGTGACACCGAGCCATCGGCGGCGATGACAGGTGGGGGTGGGATAAAGAGAGATCGCAGAAATTTAGCAGGTGTCTGAGATTTAGCATCGGCATGACATCGAAATTTGTGGGTGATGTAACCGAAGACAGATGTGAGCGACTTAAGGCATGGGTTATTATTGAAAATTGAGATATTGCTGGTTTAAAAGATACAGCATGCTCACGATAGTCGCAAGTCTGGATACAAGACCAATGTCCTCTTCGCGGGTCCGCAGGATGATATTTCTATCCCCTGAAACGATACAAAGAAGTAAAACCTGGATGATGATTGGCTCAAGTGGCAGACCGGGAGCAGCAGCACGTATATGGGCAAGCAAAGAGGGCAGGAACAATGTGGAACCAGGATATGGCAGATTGTCAGGATCAATGATTGTCACCATCAGAGACACAAGCCTGAGCGCGCTGCGACGTGTACGGATAACGTGTTTAAAAGACACAGGATTATGGGTAAGCCCACCGGAAGACTCGGAAGGTCAAGTGACTTTTTAAAAGTAGTTAACGTTGATATGGTGATTTAGACTCTAAACTGCTCCAGGCAGGTAAAGCTCTCGGCTGGCATGATAATTGAGACTACCACCCGAGTCATCATTTTTTTTAAATAGTAAGGCCCGTCCGGTTTTCATGAGACAGTTGAACGTCGAACGTTAACTCGCCCGGCGTTTGAGGTACAATTTGCAAACCGATTGAATGGTCACCGAGCCTGTCATCATTGCAATTGCCTGTTGTCCCTCAGCGCCATTTTCCTCTTAAAACAGGCTCTCTTCGCACACCTAACTTCCCTTTCCGTCTTCCTCATCGTAGCTCTGTCATCCATATCGATCATATGAATGGCAGGTAGCATATCCCAGTTCTACGTTGAGGATGATTCACCAGAGATTGTCTACTACCCGTTCGTAGACACGAGCCTCAGCCCAAATGTTTCTGCAGGCTGGGAGCAGTTTTACTCGGTTTCAGGTGTTGCATCTTCTCCGGGTCAGGGTGGTGAAGGATATAGCGCACACATTACCAGCCTCAATGAGGCAAGCTTTATGATTGAATGGAACGGTAAGCACAGCTCTCGCCAATCAACATCAAAACCATAAATCAGGTTGCTCATCGTTTACCCAGGCACTGGTATTGATCTCCTGGGGAGTGTTCGAAATGCATCTTACCAAATAACCTTGGACGGAATCGACATCTCTCCCAATACATCTGACCCGGAATCCATCCTTGCTTCCCTTCACGATTTAACCAACACGAATCACACAATGCTGTTAACGACTCTCACGAACCAAACGATTTCAGACTCATATGTATTTTTCGACAAGGCTCTCATCACCTATACAGCCCCCCCTGGCATTGTCAAGTGAGCTCATTCCGCGATAGCCAGGGCGCTGATCTACGCTCTTAGCGTGCTGATAATATTATTTTCAGCTCAACGGCTAACTCGACGACCATCGATGACGATAACGACGTTACATTTGTGGGTAGATGGAGTTATGTGACTGACAGCTCGGGAAATTCTATGCATATCTCCAACACTGCCGGTGACCATGCTCAGACCACATTCATAGGCACGTGTTACTTCTATTATTCGTTAGTTATGTTGAACTTATATTGTTCCTGATTCGATTTCCGAAGGATCGGCCTTAACTGTCTACGGCCTCGTGTCTTCGTATTCTGGAAATTATTCTGTCACACTCGATAACATCACCACTAGCTTCTCAGCTTTATCCTCTTATAATAATTCAAATGCGTTGCTGTTGTTCGCTACCGAATTGTCTCAAGATACCACTCATACAGTCGTCCTCACCAACACTCAGAACACAACATTTGCTATGAAAGTTGGTGGGATGAACGTCACCACCTTCGGCAATGCCACTGTGTGCGCCGTTTTCTTCCACAGACTGTTGTTTCAGATGCTGATCGATTCATTAGAGATACCGCCATCTTGTCCTCATCAAGCAACTCGACTTACGCCGGGACCATTGCCGCTATTGTACTCGGTGCTGTTCTGGTGATCCTCATCGCAGGTATCCTCATGTACTGGCTATTTGTTGTTCGCGCGCGCGCTCGTTGCAGGCGGAAATTGAGCCACTCGCGCTCCAAGAAAATGGTGGACCCAGAACATGTCATTGACATCAGCCCTCCAGGCGAAGAAGAGACCGAAGTGGCAAGCTTAAGTACCAGTAAAGGGTATGGATTCGGACTTGGCCTGCAACGCACCTTCCCCTTTGTCCGCAAAACGAAAAACGGGGGCAGCAGCAGCGGCCACATTGACAATACGCGCTCGCGTTCCGTGTCCCACGTTGCAATTTCACCTGAGGAGCGAGACTTCGACAAGCGCTTCTCGACCAACACCCTCACCATGGAGTTCACTGCCTTGGGTTTTCCGCCGGAATCTGAGAAACTAGCGCCAGGCTGGTGCAATCCTATCGCACGCACGTCGTTTGGTTCCATGGGAAAAGGACACACGCGAGTAGGAAGCCACAGATTGGCGCTTCCGGAACTGTGTGCGGAAGGGGTGGGCGTAGACGACGTGTACGATGATGACGATGCAGATGCCAAGACCCTTACGTCACGGCAAGATGAAACGCTTGCCGCAACGCTTTCTCTTAGCCCGCGAACATCGGAAGCGCCAGGCGTCTTCGTTCCCGCTGTACGCTCAATTGCGGAGATTGAGTGCGCGATAACGGAGAATGATGACGGGGAGTCCTCCGTGCCATCTCGGCCTGTCTCACGGTTTCTGGAAGTGAGAGAGACCACCCCGTTCAGGGTAGACATTGGAGCTATTCTCGGTCAGCTCAGGGGACGTCAGGACTCACGACGGACGAGTGTGAGCGGGAATAGTAGTTGGTCTCGGGTTTGTGCCAGACTCTACCGAAAAGCTCACAGAGATGACGGGAAGCAGAGCGTCCACGAGGACAAGTCTGAGAACCCCAGCCCTGAGTCGGTCCCGGTCGTTATGCTCCAATCAGGATCGGGATCAGAGCCGCCTCCAAGCGAGGACGCGCCTGCCTCAGGCACTTACTCCTTCCTCGACTTTAGTTCGTCGTATTCATCATCACGTCGGCAATCGAAGTCCACCACGCTAAACTCAGCCGCAGCCGAAGTGGGGCACAGCGGAGTCCGTACCCCATGGAGCGATAGCACGTCCATACGGATGGTGCGCATCGAACGCGATAAACCTGAGGACGCAATGCATTCCGCACCCGATGCACCTTCTACTGTGTCTCAGGGATCTCACAACGAAAGTCCTTCCGATAAATCTAATGCTCATTCTTCGCCGTCTGGACATGCTACACACACTACTCACGGATCCTCGTTTCCCTTCCCTATTACTATTCCGCCTTCAACGCACATGCCGCACCCCTTTAATATCGACTACCAGCGCGAAAGCGAGCACGTGGAACTTCAGTCTTTCTCACCTCCTCGTCCACCATCACCTCCTGTACCCCGGCAAGCGCAGGCTACAGAACCTCGACATTCAGGTCTCCCATCAGATGCAAACTCTCCCACTTCTCCCACAGAGAGTGTACCCTTCTCCGTATCCGACGTCCATTTCCGACATAGTCACTCCGATTACACTGACATTGACTCACGGAGAGAAAGCGCAGCCTCCACCCTACCTCCACATCCGCCTCTCCCTAGCCCGCAGCCAAACACTCCACCGCCGTACATTGTGCAGCGTGTACTTGGAATGACGCCCGTTACTCCACAGTTTCCTGCGACTCGTCTTGCGGCAGGTCCTGCAAGCCATACATCATCAATAATTGCGGAGCGGGTATTCCGACCTGGAACATCCCCTCTTGGATCTTCCCCCAGAGCTCCTTATCGGGTGGGCTCGTTGATTGGTCCTAGACCTCGGCCTTCGACATCTGGATCACCACACTTGCGACTACCTTTACAAGGCTCATGGAGCCGTGACAAAAGAAGCAACGATCAGTAATAGGCTGCCATCTTTCCCGAGATAACTTCAATGATGACGATTTCTTGAACGATATATCTCATGCTTCTTTCATTTACCCATTGATTTCTGGAGATACCCCATTTTGCACTGATTACGCTCTGGCCTCACAAACCGATCTCGTTGTCACTTCCTTTGGGTTATCATTCACGCATTTGTACCCTACTACTGCCATTTTTTTTCACAATTGCATTTTTTGTTTTCCGTGGTGATGAGCATATTTCCGCCGGACTAAGTACAAAGTGTTGGAAGTTAGGAAGTCACGAAGTTGGTAAGGTCTCCGATCGCCGCAAACCGAAAGTGACAAATCGCCTGATGTCAAAGACTTCTCGCTTCTGTCCCGGTTCCAGCCCTCTGGAAGTACTTCCATCGGTGCTTGATCCCGTGGGCGGTCCACTCAAGGGCGGAGACCCAAGTGATCCAAATATACTGTCCGATCCAATGCCCGGTGTGGTTGACAGCGGAAGGGTGACTCGGCTAGAGCCCGGACTACCGAATGTCGCACCGAGTGTCAAGGGGGGATCCATATCGAGGGCAGAAAGAAATGATGTACTGTCGAGATCCGTCTTAGTGCTCGTAATGGTGAGGAATGAATCAAGAAGGCTGTTCTGTCCGGTCTTCGGTGTACCTTTCAAATCGAGTATCTAGTAATTGCACAGCATTAATGAACGAAATGCAGCCAAAACATGAAGGTGGTCTAACCTTTTGAAAATTTGAAAATGAAGCATCGCCAATGAGAAGAGTATAGTTCAGAATGAAACCTTCCGGAGGGTCCTGACAGTTCTGTAAGTGACGGAACGTGCATGAGAGAAAAGGTAGTTACCACTGGTGTCACAATGACCTTGAGCAGAGCCTCGAGCCTCGTTGTGCTTTTCGTAAGGCTGCGGGTATATCTATGCAACAAATTTATGAGCTAACCTTTCTCAAGATACCGGGTGCCATTCTTACCCCTGCGTTACTACTGCTTCTCCTGGCAGTCGTATTAGGATAGATTTGACAACACCCAGGTCGATCAGTAACTGCGATATTTTGGATTAGGTCAAAGAAGAGCAAATCAATCAACTACCAACGTACTTGCTCTCCACCAATTTCTCTCAAAGGTCGGCTCTTCACTGCTGCATTGGTAAATTTCGTCAAGACAAGACTGATGGCCAATTATTAGCATTTCTCCCTACATGGAGTGACAAGACCAACCTGCATGCCTTGTCGAAGAAATTCCTCAGGTACTTCTTCTGTTCAATTAACGGCTTTATAATATCGCAAAAGCTCTCGACAGCCCGGGCAAGATCATCCACATATGAAGACTGTCCAGTGACCTGGTTCAGCTTCTCCCACGACATACGGGACATCGTGGTGAAAGCACCCTCACAAGCGGCCTCCAATTCTCGTAGAAGAGTCATGATAGAGACGGAAATAACGCTGGCTTCGCATTAGCGACCAGAGATGGACAACAAAATAACAGGGATACATCATGAACAAGTCACGTTCTGCTTGCAGCGTCACTCTCTCTTTGAAGTCGTCTTGGATCTTCTCTTTGATGTTCTCCTCAAGCTACATCCGGGCAACAGTCAATAAAAGCTTCACACCGCTGCGGTGGACTGACCTCCAGAGCCGTAGTTTGACAGTAGTCCGCTGTATTGATAAACAGGGCAGCCTGTTGCAAATCCGCAATATCAAAACGCGAGTCCATAGACCTCCGTGTTTGAGGTGTCGGCCTGCGGATGTGTCAGATGCTTGATGCAGCAGTCTTTAGCTACACGTCACAAACCGCTTTGACTGTGGTGCAAGGATGTCCTCTACATCATACATCAGAGATAAGACTGTAATAGATACCCTGGTTATCTCACCAGCATATCTGCGCAGCCACTTCTTGTGTACCATACACAAATCAAACAGTGTCTGTCCTGTCGATAACTTGGCGCATTGCTCAAGACTCTGGCCATAAAAGTAAAACAGTTCTGTTGACGAAGAGAGTACCGTCTGCGGGGTATCCGCATCCGCATCTGTAGAGACAGAATCACGCGGAGTGGTATCAAGGGATGTTCGTGGTTTTGCCTTCGAGCCCGGTGCTCGATGAGTGGCAAGCATGTCAGCAAGAGCTCTAGTAATCGGCAGATATGGTAAATATAGACATTAGGAGAAGCAAGTACAGACTTGTCTTGAGCATCAACAAAGACACCAAGATGTGGTTCAAAGGCAGATGACATCGACTGAATGGTCGCTGAAGACGAAGGTGAACTTGCTTCCAATATCTCATTGAGCTGTTCAAGTATCTATCGTTAACGAGGGAGTAATAGGTGAGTTCGAGATTGACATACTGGCGTTAACCATTTCTTTGCCATGGATGACTCGAATTCGGTTGTCTGCCGTAGGGCTTCGAGCAGTGCTTTGATTGTCAAAGAGGAGCCTGCTTTAGACAGCAATGCTACAATATCATCTCTGAGGAGATAAAGATATCAATTAGAAGTGCATCATATCTATGGCGTGACAAACCTTGTGATAGCCACGAATTTCGTGAAAAGTGCCCATCCAACCTTCCACTCTGAAGGAAATAGGCGACCCAACTCCAACTCATGCGTTCCAAGCACACGTCTAAACCAGGCGTACCTCCGGCTGATGTTGTCTAGATGACCTGCTTCGTCTGTGGCACGGAAGATGCGCCGATATTCCTTGAGCTCAAGTGTAACGTAACGATCAATCAAATGTCTCCGAACGTCGTGGCCTAAAACATCAGCGACGGCACAAGCATCTATGATTTGAGCAGGTTTTGAGGGTTTAGCAGGGTCCTGGAGGTAGCTAAACAGATTCACGATTCAAGAATCTGCAGACTGGAAAATAACTTACAACACGTCGAACTCTGCTTCGAGTTGAGTGCGAATCTCACCCTGAATTTGTTGTACCCGTCTCCAGACCTGGTTAATGCGATGGACGGATGTATAAGGTTTAAAAGAAGCAGATATCTGCTTCACAGCCTACGGACGAGTCAAGAGGTTGCTGCAAAATGAGAAACGGAAACGAACTGCAAGAGTCTGCGAAACTTCTCCGTATCTCTTCTCTTTCGCTTGGTCTTCCAATTGTGTCAGAGCATTTACTGTGAAAGATTAACGGGATTTGCGACGGCAATGCCAAGGAACATACCCAACATCTGCAGGCGTTTGAGTGTCGTCATACTGAGGATGAGGTTCTTCTTTGCCAGGTCGAGAGCCTGAATATCCTTCGTGATATCGCGCACAACAGCCTCAGATTCCGTCGCCTTCTCCCGAATGCGTGACATTTGCCCAAGGAGGTCCTGTAATAACACTTCAATAAGGACTCTAGTGGTTGGACTGGCAGGCATACCGAAATCATTTCCTGAATCATCTGCATACGGTTTGGATCTTGGTCACGTATCAGCTCTTCCTTGAGTTTATCAATTTCGCCTTGCAAGTCGCGTTCATTTTGAGACAGTCTCGCTTGAACGGTTTCTAGCTGATTCAGTGAGGCCTCTGTACGTGGTTCAGTGGGCACAATTTACACCTCGATATGTGACATACCATCTGGGAAAAGCTGGTTCAGCATATCTAGTGGATTAAACTCATTAGACAGAACATCAAGGGGATCATTCTGGTTCTCTGGATCGAGTTCGAGGATGCGTTGGATTGCGACGACGACCTCTTGAGGAAGTTCAGTATTTTCATGGCGTCCATACGTCGAACGTGTGAACATGCGAGGTATACGATAACCTGCAGAAGAGTTGCTGAGAGCAACTGTTCCACGTAGTGTTAAGGGCAACTAGTAGCCAAATTGATTGCTTCCGATTCAAACAGAGTTTGCCAAATTCAGCGACTTGAACTCCCGTGATATCCTGAACTTTCTTCCTCGAAGATGGTGCTTGACACCAATGACTTCCACCATAAGTCCCAGTAGTGACACCCGCAGCCAGGTTATCTCCACCTACCACGACCATCCCAGATTCATTTGTTTAAGCTGTTCAGCGGTGCTGGTGCGTGATCATTGACATGATGGCGTTGACAAGGCTCCTAAGCCCCACATTCATGATGCATCTTCAGGCATTGCAGGATGAACTTATTAGCAAGTCTTTCTCAGGCAGAGAAGGAAGAGGCTTGTCAGTGACACATCATTCGATTGCATCACCAGAATGAGTGACGTGCTTTTTGCGATGGGCCAGCCTCATGCACTCAGTAACCAATGTGAAATTGGGAAAGAAAGAGGATCGACCACTTCTGTGAGTACGCAACCCTTGCTGTTCGTCCCTTTTGACCATTTCTTGTGTTTTAGCACAGGTGTCCACACCGTAGCTGACATCTTCTGCATGGGGTGCAATGACCGTGTTGGATGGTATTATCATAAGGCAGCCGACTTATCTCAGAAGTATAAGGAAGGCAAGTCCTTGTCCAGATCGTAACTTAATACCATCTTACGTGCTATAGGAAAGTACCTTCTTGAACGCGAGAAGATAGTGAAGGAGAATAACTGGAAATTGGATCAATGAGCTGTGACCCTGCAATCATTCTTGAAACAGGTGGAGTTTGTGTAAATCGCCATACTAACACGATTGTCATGAAAATGTACTCTACATCAAACAGGCATGGCAGGTGGCCCGGTATTGATTGCAGTGTCTTTTGCTGTTTGTGCATGATGACATCAACTCTCTGAACGTGCACATCTCACTGAGCAACGTTGCGGTGACAACAAATGTATGGTCGCACGTCCATTCCCGCATTGCTAGTTCTTTCATGTGAATTCACCCATTCAAATCAACACGACGAAGAGGTAGCCTCAATATATCATGCGTATTCACTATTATTGTTTAGCCAGCTTCAAGCTATCTACGCTTCTACCTGTGGGAAAACATTTTGTCGTGTAGGGCACTATCTTACGCCTCGAAAGTCGCTGAACTCAAAGAGGATCACACGCAAATTGATGCGCTTGGATAGACTTCAGGTATCCACCTCGCCATCATCACAGGCGGACATGTCTCCCAAGGTTATGGCACGGCCTCCACACATAGCATCCTTTCTGCGCCATACTTTCCGATCAGAGTCTAGCGGTCCCACTGCTTCTTTCGAGCTACTTACCACCTTCGCTCTGTCCCTTCGAACACGTCTCAGTAAGTGTTACTGTGAAAAGTCTTGCAGCTATGCAGCCTGGCACGTTGTCATTCACACTGATGCACCACCATGCGATAGCTGTCCTCTGCAGGGCCTCGTATGATGGGCTACGAGGTATCAAAATATTCGATAGCAGCGTCCAGCCCTGCAAATACTCACAGGCAATGTTATTTTCTCTGAGCAGGACTTTGCGGGGTTCCGAAAGGCCTTTTGAGGTGCCCTCGAGGGTGCTTCAGCGGACATCAAGTAGCTTTATAAATGACCCACCAGGATCTCGATATCTGGTCATCCTAACAAGAGATCATGACATTCCGAGCCCAGCGCCCACTGCCAGTGGAAAAAGAACGTATCTTCTTTCATATCTGCACTCATTATATTGCAGACTCCTACCCAAGGCTTTGATCTCTACGAAAATGGTGCCGGTGCAGCCAGAATCCATTCGCCGATACTACAGTGTCGTTGGCGGAAATCGGGCCGGTCTGCAAAATTTGTTGTGCCTGGGCCACGGCATGGAACAGGTGGCAGAACAGGTGTCTGACAAAACTCAAAAGCGGAGACTTCCGGAGATATAATTGATAACAGCAACGAATTCTGCAATAGAGCACAAAACTGAAGCAAGTTGACTCAAGTACTGACTTTATGTCACACACACCATGTGTGACAGTCTGTCTGGCCCAAATAGCAGAGTTGGTGAGACCCAACATGCATCTGGAAGAACTTTCCTTCTCTCAGTGCGCAGAAAGTGGGTCAGTGGCCCACGTCATGCATCATCTTGGCTCATGTTTTTTTTTCACTCGGACTACCAACTTACATCAGGCCGACTTCCAAATAAATAGCTTCATAATCGATATCATATCGTTATGGCCCGGTCATCCGATCAACTGCGTTCATCACAGATTTCGACGAATCACGGGTGAGAGGTGATCAATGATCAAGCCAGCGCCAGCTGACGCCCTAAGCATCCGTCGACAGCGGCTACGGTGACTAACTAGGACCCAGATCAAACATGTGCTAGTGGATGCGACACGGTGGTAAGATAACCGTGACAACGCCGCGGATAGATGTAGAAATGGTCAAATAAGGCCTATTGGAGGTTCATTCATAGTACGTCGCAATTATCTCGCGGTTTGCTCACCGCCGGTAACATCCCTGTAGCCTCTCAAATGAGTTCGGTTATCCGAATTTTCCAGTGATTGTAAGATAATGATAATCGATGTAAACCTTGCGTCAACCTTCCCAAATCATCACCTCGCACGTTGTTTCTCAAAGCACAGGACTGGTAGAGCTCATGGTACCCGCTTATCACTCGGACCTTACTCAGTTTGTACAATTCCTGACTTGAAGTAACAAAGGTACGGACACGGACTCCTATCGTAGTGCCCTGTTGACATTTCAAAGTAGATTGCCCAACAGGCTGGTAAACACCAGCCTTGAACACATCAATTTCAGGGTCTATGGCAAAGACCTCAACCACCGTGAAATCTAGCTATCCTGGGGCCAAAGTTCATTCAACAGCTGCGTTGGAACGTTGTCCTCTCACTTGCATCAAGTGGTTTTTCCTTCTTATAACTAATGGAACTATTGAGCGCCTCCTCTCGCGTGCTCTCGTATCGTCTTACATGAGTGTGTCTGATACTACCCTTGTGCATAATCTGCACTCTTGCACATCCATGTCTTGACTGTCCTGTGGCCCTCCCGCCCACTCTCATATGAGCTCTCCGGTGCTCCTGTACCCGTCTTATCATGACATTCATTAGTTTATGCATGAAGTAGTTCAACTCCAATGCACCTGTAGATTACTTTGTACCGAGTGACTTGAGCAAACGAAATTTTAAAAAGAAATATTGATACCAGTAGATACCCGTGTTTCGCAGCCTAAAAATTCTTACACAATCCACAGCGCCTTTACAGCTTCAATAGATTGTGATGTTCGAACAAGTCAACAAAGCTACATAACTGGTTGAGGGCAGCCAATTAATAGCAGCATAATGCCACAGCCAATCGCTTATCCTCCGTGCACATTTAAAATGTCAGTTTCCACCTGACCTCGACCGGAGTTATCGCATCTGGAGGACATTCCCTGGCCCCTGGGGCAGCCCTTCCTTATACACCACTTTTTGGCTTCCCTTTCACGTCCGCTACCCTCTCTCTCATGCAGAACTTGCAGTGCTATGATGGAATTCTAATTATGAACCAACTTAATTTCTCGATGACTATCAATAGCTATGTACGAGGCGCTGCAAACCATGCAGAATGTGAGCCTGCAAACTCAAAGGCGTCAACTGACAGGTAACGAGGGAGGGATGTCGACTGCGAATGGGGATCTTAGCATGCCCAATCTTGAAGCGTTGTTCCGGAAAATCAATCAGTGGCGACGGCACAGCTAGACTTCATGGGTAATAAGAAAGAGCGAGGGCATCCGTTCGTATTAGGGTTGACATGGATGAACAATATTATGTAATCAAAGATTGGTACTGGGGTCCGGGCCTACGCTCAGTTGCCACCTACGCGTTTAATCTCGGATGAATTACTGTGTGTGGCTCCCACGAGACTCTGACTCGCCTTGTGAACAGGGGGTAACCTTGACCTGGGTTGACCTGGACATGTTATCACGTTGACAGTGATCAATCTCGTTAATTAACATGCTCAAGTACTCATTAACATTGGCTGCCATCAATCAGTCAGATTAATCCTGCAGGGACTATCAGAGATCGGTTGCAGATAAAAATTTATGGCACTCTAGTTCACATATAAAATCGCTCGCTCCTTCTCTAGTTCCTTATACATGGTATCTCGCATCCAACTCCCGCTACATCGTGAGTCTTCTCTTTCACCCGTTTCCTTCAGAGGAATGACCGAAATGTTTTCAGGTCTCCTCGCCGTCAGCAGCTCCAGCTCCAGTAAGAAGGTTTGTGCTAGCTAAATTTTCTGACTCGTCCAGGGTGCTCATCATCCTGTCTACGATGAAGCCTCCGTGATGCCCTTCCTTGCAAACCTCTTCTCCCCTCGCTCCCTTGCAAATTTGGAAAAGCATGGGCCCGACATAGCTACTCCAGACAGCGAAAGTAGCAAGTCACCCGTTTTGCCACAAGCGATCGCGAAGGAAGAGCAGGAGCAGCTTATATGCGCTACACTCAGTCGTTTCGCCCAGGTCCCAGCCTCGGCTATCTTCGTGTATGTTCAACATTGCCACCATCTATCGTTTTGTTTATTTCTTCGCATTCCCTTTTCTTTAGATTGGAACCTGGATGGAACCCTACCGGTCTTACTGATGACCAGGCTTCTGAGATCCTCAAAACTCATGGACCTAACACACCGGTGGCCGAACGTCGTCTCGCCGCCCTGCGCATGTTTTGGGGGGCCATCGTCAATCCGTTCAACATCCTTTTGACCATCCTCGCCATCGTTAACGCTGCAACTGATCAACTCTCCACCTTCGTTGTCATGATGGCAATGGTGGTAGCTTCGACCGGCTTAAGGTTCGCGCACCCTGTCTTTGTTCCGATTGACCTAACGTTGCCCCAGGTATTGGCAAGAATTGAAGTCCACGATTCAAGCAGTCAATTTGATCAAGTCAGTCACGACGAATACTCGCGTTCTTCGTTATCGGAGTTCCGGTCCGGAGGAGGTCGAAATCGATCAGCGGAGTGTGGTTCCAGGTGATATCATAGCCGTCACCAGTACGTAGTACTACATTTATCCTTTTCATCATTTTAACTTTGTGTTCCATAATAGGTGGTGATGTCTTCCCTGGTGATTGTGTTCTCATTACGGCCGAGGCTATCACAATCACACAGGCCTCCCTTACGGGAGAAGTGGTGCCCATCGAGAAAACCGTGCGCCTTGCAGCCCCACGTCCCGGAGAAACCTTTGATTTACTGCACAATGATAACGTTTGTCTTGCGGGCACATCTGTTGTCACAGGCAATGGGCACGCGCTCGTCGTCTCGACCGGCAAGGATACCTACATGGCTTCTATCGCTAGCGAGCTCTCCAAACGACGACCAGAAAACGCTACTCAGATCGGTATCAGGAAAGTCAGTTATGTCTTGATGGCCTTCATGGCGGTGAGTCAACATTTTATCGATTTTGGTGCATTTTCTGGATTTAATTTTTCTGAACAGGTTATGGCCCCGATTGTGCTCATCATCCAGGGTGCTGTTAGTAAGAACTGGAAAGGCGCAGTCATGTTCGCGATCGCCGTTGCAGTCGGCATTACGCCAGAAATGTTGCCGATGATTGTGGTATGTATACATTGCTTTCTGATGCTCTGACTCTCAACGACACTTGTGATGCAGACATCCAACCTTGCGCTGTCCGCTGTTCGTGTGGCGCGCAAAAAAGTCATTGTGAAGCGTTTTGATGCCATCCAGAACCTTGGCGCGGTTCAGATTCTCTGCTCAGACAAGACAGGGACGCTTACCGCTGACCTCGTGCGCATTTCAATGTCCACGACAGGCACGGGAGAGCCCTCACAACTTCCCATCAAGTTGGCTTACATCAATTCCTCACTGCAAACCGGTTCTCGTAGTCCGATCGACCACGCAATCGTTGACTTCGTCGATCAAAGTGAACAGGACATCTTTACAGACATTCCCGGGGACGGCTGGACCAAGCAGGGCGAAGTTCCTTTCGATTCGTCACGCCGCCTCCTGTCGGTCTTAGTTTCGCGACCTGGTGGCGATGGCTCTGAAGGACTCTTAATCACAAAGGGCGCAGTGGAAGAAGTCTTGGACCTGTGCGTGTCAACCTACAACCACCAGCCACCTTCCTCGAATGCCTCGGGACCATTTGCTTTATCCTCCTCAATGACGTCAATTCTCACAGCACACGAGCGGCAAAAGATTCTCGATACTGCCCAGCGTTTGAACGAGGATGGGTTGCGTCTTGTCGCTGTGGCCTGCCGAGAACAGCTTATCAAGCCGTTTATGACCATATCCCCCTCTGACGAGAACGAGCTTACTTTCGTTGGATTCATCGGGCTTCTTGATCCATTGAAACCCGATGCCACCCAAGCAATCAAAGATTTGGCCGCATTGAACGTGCAGGTATGTATTTCCTCCGAGCTTTTCTTTGATGCAATTAATCTTGCGATTCGTAACAGGTTCGAATCCTCACTGGTGATGCTCCTGCGGTGGCTGCAAAGGTGGCTCGCGACCTCGGGCTTATACCATCTCGCGAGCAGTCGTCAACTACGGTGAATGAAAAGGATGTGGAGGCTTCCCCCTCTTCTAACGGCGATGAAGGACTCATTCTCACCGGCGTCCAGCTTGCGGCCCTTGCAGATGATCAGGATGCCTACAAAGATGCCATTGATCGCTGCATCATTTTTGCCAAACTCTCACCTTACCAGAAGCTTGAGGTTGTGAAAGCTCTGCGCGCGGGTCACGGTGGCAGAGCAGTCGCCTTCTTGGGAGATGGCGTCAACGATGCTCTTGCTATACGCGGCGCAGACGTCGGGATCTCGGTAGATTCAGGAACCGAAATTGCGAAAGAGGCGGCAGATGTGATCTTACTTGAGAAGAACCTGGCTGTTGTCGCTGACGGTGTGATGGAGGGGAGGATTACGTGAGTGCATCTGGGGCGAGCTTTTGCGCAGAACGCTGAATGAGACGTAGGCTCATGAACACACTGAAGTACATCAAGATGGCGACCTCTTCCAACTTCGGTAATATATTTTCGCTGTTGGGTATGTGTCCATTCCTGGTCTTTCATACTGATGCCCACTGATGCGGCATGTTTTTGAAGTTGCTTCTGCGTGGCTTCCATACCAGCCTATGCTCCCCATACAGATCCTCGTACAGAATTTGTTGTATGATTTCTCTCAGGCATCAATTCCCTGGTATGCATCACCACATCTAGTCGAACATCTGACGCCGAACAGTATATGTTAGGGATAATGTTGACCCCGAGTACTTGGTGGCCCCGAAGACATGGGGAGCGAAATCGATCATTCGTTTCATGGTTTGCATAGGTCCCTTCTCAAGCCCTTTTGATATAATCACATTCTCTATCAACTGGTGAGTAGATCCGTGCGTGATCAACAATCGTCCTTTACCGGGCGGCTCCAGGTTCCACTACGGCATTCGTACGCTCCACAACCCACGCGTTGACCTTGCACAGACGAATTGGTTTCTCGAGGGATCTTTGACACAGGTACGATCTCATTAAAGTTGTACAAATTCGAAATACATACTGATGATAACGGGATAAGCTGTTGATTATTCACTTCTTGCGAACGGGCAAGCTTCCCTTCATCCAGTCCCATGCATCGATCTCGGTCTTTTGCACCACCTTTGGTATCGCTGGTATTGCTATTGCGATCCCATACATACCGAAAATCAACACTGCCCTGCAGTTGACTCCGCCTGATCCCCTGTTCTACGCGTACCTGTTAGGGATGATATCTGGCTATGCTTTGGTCGTGCATATTGCCAAGACGCTTTATCAACTCGCGTTCAAGGAATGGCTTTAGAATATAGGTCGATAATTTGGTAGGGCTAACAGGATTGCGTCGTCGATTTTAATTGTCTGTGTCATCTATGCCAGTTTTTTCGTTGATTCTAGATTTTTGTGGAATTTGGAGGATATGTTTCAATGCAATTTGTTGTTTCGTTCATCGTGGGGTGTGAATATAATAGCTTAACAATGAGCTCAGAGCTGCAACCATGTACTATGTCTTTGAAGCTGCAGCGCTGAAGCATGATATCATTCGATGATTCAGGTACTGAAGCTAAAGTGATGATAAATTTAGGAGGTATTTTTCCCAAAATGTTCGTAAAATTTGCAATTTAAAGTTTGCCTGCTACAAGTACCATGCACGCCTCCATCAGCTGAGGACCTAACGATGACGCGGATCACAGATTTTGGTCGAAAGCGCACGCATGTGGAAGCGGGCTTTGAAGAACCAATAGAGCCACAAGCTTCAACGTCCACTCTACCATCCGAAAGCCAACCACACGACAATCAAGTTCCGCCCAAAAAGAAAAGAAAGCGGACGAAAAAACCAAAAGAAAGTGGTGGCGAGGGCGAGGGTAAGGACGAGGCACAGGACGCGGGTACAGCGAAAGTCGAACCTAAGAAGAAACTGAAGGATAAACGGAAACCAAAGAGTAGATCTTTTGCTGCGAGCAGTCAAGCATGTACTGAACGCTTGTAGCTCGACCAGATCCTGCTCAACGTTCCGAATCGAGACGTCAGAAACGAATTGCGGAGAAATATGCAGAGACTACTTGTTTTGCGTGTCGCCAAAAAGGACACACTGCAAGAGACTGTCCTACTATACGTAATGAAGCCGGCGGTAGTGGTGGTGGTGTAGCGAGACAAAGAACTGTTGGAATATGTTATCGGTGCGTCCTCTTTCTACTTCTCGCTTCGACAGCAGGTTAGACAGTTTCGTTAGGTGTGGTTCAAATCAGCATACTCTCTCGCGATGCAACGCCCCAGAAGACCCTCATCATCCTCTTCCATTTGCATCATGTTTTGTGTGTTCTGGTAAAGGTCACTTGGCATCATCTTGTCCACAAAACAAGGACAAGGGTGTCTATCCAAACGGAGGCTGCTGCAAACTCTGTGGCGAAACGTCTCACTTGGCCAAGGATTGCGGATTGAGAAAACAAGGTATGTATTTTGGTACCAATCTACGGTGATCAGTCGAGTAACACGCATGCGATGCAGCTCAATCTGGAACCGCAACTTTCTTTGGGACAGGTCAAGACGCTGGTGCGGACGAAGATGACTTTCACTCATTCAAGCGGCGGAATGCAGATGTAGACAAGGATATAAAGAAAGATGAGAGGGCAAAGAAGAAGGCCGATGTAAAGTTTGCACCGTACACAGGAACGGTGAAAGCCTTTGGTACCCATGTCGGAAACTCTGCGAAGGTGAAGGTCGTTTACTTTTGAGTACTAGGTCCCCTGATAGACCGAATGTCGAGTTTACACTGACTTTGGATTCGTATCTTGTTTTATTCATAAGTTCAGCCACGACTTGGGTTCACATTCTTGCGCAGACCAGATTCTCCTAACTAGGACAAATCGTCACGAGATATACTAGATGCGAAACAGAAGTCGGTAACTTACTCCTCAATGCACCGCATGCAAACGCCGCCCTATGAGCCCTATACCTTGTACTATACCGAGTCCTGCTGACAGCTCTGCAAGACCGAATCCTGGCATGAATTTAGCTCCGAAATTGATTTATGGAACAGCATGGTGAGCTTTCAGCCAGCAAGCATACGACATACTGAATTTGCAAGTAGGAAGGGAGAGAGAACAGCTCACCTTGTGATAAGCGCCTTCCTGCAGGGCTTCCGAGCTGTAGACACAGGTACGTGTCCAAGTTGGTCGAATTTTATTCGTGATGAACAAATTGTGTAGCATGTCAGCCAAAACACTACAGGTGGGCATTGCATTGCAGTGTGCTTCGTTGGTTCATCTAATACCAGGCATGTTACAGAGAAGATCTTGTGGGAGAGGCCTTAGAGATTCTCCAAGACAAGCATAGTGTAAAGCGAGAAGATGTCTACATCCAAACAAAGTACGTCGGTTCAGTCGAGGGTTTCTTCAGCAGCTTGAAGTGAAGCTTCCTTAGATTCACCCCCTTTGATGGTCAAGACCCAACCAAGCCCCTCCCATATAATCCCCGAGACAGTATCCCTGCCCAGATCAAAAGTTCCCTTTCCAAATCACTAATTAACTTGCATACGTCATATCTCGATGCTTATCTTCTTCACTCTCCTCTCCAAACTTTGCCCTTAACGCTAGAAGCCTGGCGTACGCTCATGGCTGCACAAGATGAGGGGACTGTGCGCGCTATCGGAATTAGCAATGTGTACGACGTTGGAGTACTGAAAGCGCTAGAAAAAGAAAGAAAGGTGCAGATCGTACAAAACAGGTGGTTTGAAGGTAATGCCTGGGACAAAGAGGTTTGGGCGTACTGTAAGGCGAATGGAATTGTCTACCAGTGCGTTACTTTCGGATTGCAAAGTTTTTCAATGGTTGACAGTCACTCGAATAGGTCGTTCTGGACACTGACGGGTTCCCCGGCGTTACTGACACACTCGCACACCACTTCTCTTGCCGATAAGCTAGACGTCACGGCCGCGCAGGTACTCTTCAAACTTGCCCAACTAAACAATATCGTCCCTCTGAGTGGAACCACGAGTGAACTGCATATGCAGCATGATCTCGCTGCAGAGCGCATAGTATTCAAGGAAGAGGTGCTCGATGATTATAAAAGAATCACAGATCTAATATGGAGATGAGGAAGACAGTGCGTACTGTGCACCACTTACTTTATTTTGAAGAGTACAGTACAAGGATAGTTATGAAGTTATGACCATTCCCTGACACTTCCATGATTGCGACATTGTTATTACAGTAACTCCATGTTTACCAGGTGGCGATAATGAGGACAGGAACATAATGAAGCATATCGCAACCTACAGCAGCGAACAACTCAGATTCGCAGAGGGACAGTATGAAAAAGAGGCTTCTAGAAGGAAGTTCTCGTTCTAATGAACTTCTGGATGTCCTTTATCTCTACTCGGCTCTGAACAGAGGGAATTTCACCATTTTGAACATTCTAACCGGATGTGATCCTCTTGCTAATTATACACAAAACCAACTGGGGAATGAGACCTCCATAGCCTAAGAAGAGTCCGTACGACCTTCAAGTCTGTATGCTGCTTGGCATCTGAAGAATGGTCTTCTGTGTATTTTGACGCGTACATTTTGATGACATTTCCCTACCACGTTTTGTGTCCATACACAGGCCCCAACCTATCTTCTCGTCTCCCCAGCGACATTGCGGATTCCAGAAAATATCCACGACACGAGAGTTCCCCGACGCAGGTTCTGAGAGCGTTTCTTTGACTTATTATTGAAATCTTGACAATTGATCAACAGCCAACGTATCAGTGCATCGCATTTCTCGATGATGTGTTGTGGACATCCTTCGTATTCGCGACTGCCTACTTTTGGCTATATCTTCGTAGCACTGACTTCATGGACCGGTGCTGCAGCTGGGTAAGATCTGCTGGTACAGACTGCACCGTGCGCCCTCGTTCCTTGAATGTTTCGTGCAACTCCTCGATCTTGATAGCGAATCGAACATCCCGACGAGTGAGCCCAGGAACTTTCTTAGGCTCGAGTTCTCCTTCTCCTACGCGGTCGAAGCCATACGCCGAATGCGTGTGCGAGAAAATGTCCACGGTGCTATACTCAATCACGATCCGAGCGTGATGCTAGTATGAAGGTGACGACTCAATTATCTTGGAGATTGCAGGGAACTTTGATACGCGCCTTTTCTGCCCGTGAGATGTCTGCGACTCCTTGAACAAAGTCCATGACATCGTTGAAGCCCTTGAACTTGTAATGTCTGTCCAGAGAGAGTATTTCATTTTCATCGACTCCTGTGCAGATGTGGCCGACTGTCCACTGACGCGAAACAAGTGGTTGGATATACTTTGTGATATCTTCCAAGGATATGTGGTAGGTTGGTCTAGTGGGAAATGGCGGTATTTCTGGAAGATCTTGTACTTCGAGAGGGCCCGCAGACTGTTGCTTCGGGGAGGTGTCTAAACATATGTTTTCAATATATTTCTCCAAAGCCATTATGGATCTGGACAGTACCTGCTGAAGACAAAATGCTCTCTGCGGCTGGTCATAACTCATCACAACTAACCGAAATTAAGCCACTCACCGGAGTTCACTAGCGCTTCTCGGAAACCTGAAGGTTTGTTCTCTTCAAGATTGTCGAGAAATGAATTTGCATAACCTCGCACACCAGGCTGCATGCGCATCCGACGCCGCGATGTTTCTACTTCGGCTGTTGGTCTGTTCTTGCAGTAATATAAACGTGCGGCATATACACATGGATGCAAGGACCCCCATGCAGCCAAGAGCGAGCGTCGACCGGGTAGGTTGAGGCCCTGTATAATGAAGCCCATTTTCGAACGATGCGAATAAATGACCACGTGCGGCAGGTTCGTGAATCGTGTTGCTCAAGTGAAGACGTATTTGCTACGTCACAGTCGCTAAGCTCAAGCGCCTAAATATTCGTGCTGTGGGATGAGATATGGAGTGTCCCCAACGATCTGCACTAGGTCAATAACGCGAACGTTTGATTTGACCCGTGTGCTCAGCGCTAGTATCATGTTAGTGTGCAAGGTTATCTTAAAAAAAAGTCCAACTGCTCCACAAATAGCTGCACGAAGTCAGCTCACATCAACGCTCAAACTAATTCCGCAACGCAAGAGCATACGACGTAGCATGGCATTGGAACATATGTACCGCATATGTATCACAAGGAAATAATGTGTCAAATGAAAATGTAAAATATCTTCAACGATGAGCGTGTGAGTGATACAGTTGACGTCGTAGCCTCGAGCGCGAGGGTACAAGTCACGTTGGAAAGAAAATATGAAAGGACAAGGACAACGCTTGAATGCATTGAGGAGGCCTATGAGTATTTCATGCTTCTGTCATCGTAACATCGCCCAACGATGTGTCCGCAGCATTGGAAGGGCCGTTCTCCACTGTAGACGTCTGCATAAGATCGACCTTCTTCTCTGCAGCAGCGTTCGCATCTGCCGGCGCACCGTTGACAACGCTTTCAACCGTATTCTCATTTCCCTTGCTAGCGCCCAGAATAGCGTGCCATTTGTCGACCATTGACTTTGCTCGTGTCCGGAACTTGAATTCGTCGTCGCGGGGAACCTTATCCGTGGATAAAGCAGCAATGTGACGCATGACCTTACCGATTTTGGAAAACTGCATGAAAATTTAGGCCACAGAAGCAATGAGTACACGTTGCAAACATGAACGATGGGATGCAGGACGCACTGAAAGGTATAGTATAAGATTGGGATGTTCATAATTCTCGATAGTCGAAAAAAGTTGATCAAGAGCAGGCATTTCCTGGAGAAATGTTGATTGAGGACTGATTGGCCGATAACAAATAGAACATACGTCAACTGGAGGCAACCCTTTGCTCCCCAGAAGGGCCTTCTGTAATCTGTGTCTCCATTCGCGGACTTTCTTAGCTTCGACGTCCGCTTCCAAGGCAGCTGGATGGAAAAATGAGCAAAAAGGGTGTGGCGTGATGGTAGACGGCGAACATACGATCGACATCGTCCTCCTTTTCTCGTTTGGGTTTCTTAGATGGGGGAGGGGCTGCCTTGGCGCTTGATCCTGCCTCCTCGTCCTCCTCAGCTTCGGCTTCTGGCTCGCCATCGTCCTCTGATTCAACCATTTCCTTCGATTTGGTACCATTCTTCTTCCCTCTAGATGAGGGAGCCTTTTTCTCACCTTTGGGCTTGGGTTTGGCTTTGGGCTTGGGGGGAGGCACCTCAGATTCCCGCTTTCGTTTCTTGGTTTTGGATGTTTTTTTTGTTCCATCGCCCTCATTGTCGCTGTCGAGCTGATCAACAGGAGCATTGTCCTCCTGTTCTACCGCTGCCAAGTCTGCGTTTTCACGTTCCTTTTCCCATTTTGACGGGTCCAGCGCAATCCGATAGCCTGTCAGAAGGTCGCCAGATTTCTTGTGAGGTTCGTTGATATATGCTTCGATCTCATGTTGCTTCAACTTGGAGATATCTTTCGACACAAGCCAAGCACTGGATACCAAAGTTTAATAAAGTAAAAAACAACGAGCAATACTGACATACTAGTCGCCTGCGGGGAAGAACCTGACACAGTGGAACGTAGTTTTTTTGCCTGCTGGGCGCTCCTTCGACACAGCGGAGGGGACTGTGTCAGGGTTCACGACCTGTACATGCCATTGGCACGAATGTCTTTCAAAAAAGATCAAAAGACGCGACATACCATGCCTGGCCATGGGGGAAAGCCGCGTACTTTGGCTAGTACGATATCACGTTCTGCGTAGCTAGTCTCTGGTTGCTGTGTTTTATTGCCCTTTTTGCTCATCGTCAAGGATGGCGCAGAATTGAAAGAGACAAATGTAAAGTGCGTTTGACGTTTGCGCGACAGATAAACGATGGTTGAGGAGAACACGAAGGTTCTGCTCGGCTATTTCCACATGCAGCAAAACCCCCGTTTCTTGCCACGAGGGCCCGTGCGCCCTCGTGACCGATCAATGACAAATTAGTCAATTCAAATCAGGAAAATAGTTCCGCAAAAAAATGAAGTCGAAATCGAAATACACGCAACATGCACTCGGTCAGCGCAAATGCTTCGAGCAATTAGATGCTTTCCGTGCAATACACCTGCAGCCATCGTGCAAGAATTCTGTTGAACCTGTTCAATCGGATAAACCTTGGAATAATTTAAAACCTTGCCTTATTTGGATCAGGATAAGTGAATGCGCCGCACTCATCATGAGGCTGAGCCAAACCGACCAGGGGAAAGCCTAGTGTCTGTAAAGCGTTCTAATACCGTCGACGACGTGCAGTAATGAATACCCGGGTCATGAGACGATAGTTAGGTCACTTGCCTCAACCCCGGAAAAATGACTTTGCGTGGACACGAGAGTGGAGGCAGAACAGCCTAGTAGCGGCCACGGTTATTCGTAGTAAGGCACTGAAAGTTATGCAGGAACCTCGTAGAGGCCGCCGTAGGACGAATCGCTAGTACTGGTTGTGGCATGGTGATTGGATGTCGTAGATACAGGATTGTGCTCAGTGCCCCTTGCCGCGATGGCACGACTTTGATGGGGGTCACCTATCGGACTAATGCCGCGAAGTTCAACCCGGGTTCGAAATGAACGTTTGATGCACCAGATCTGTGTTCTGACCGTTCCAGTGTATTATACAGCAGCTGCGCATTTGGGACGAAAGAAGCCAGCGGATATGATGGCAGAAGTAACAAGAGAACAAAGCAGCAAAATATTTTTGAAAATCTGGAAACAACTTCCACACCTACTACGTAGTAATTACATCGGAATCTTTGCAACAATCTTATAGTATTCCTGCAGTCTAGAGCAAAGCAAGCGTCGAACCAAGATACGGTGTTACGAGGCTCGTACATACTTTGTTAGTTGCACTCAGACTAGCTTTTGATTAGCATGGACTAAACGTTACAGCGTAACACAATCAGACGCATGGCACCAGTGCACGCTGGCGTCCACATTCTGCCTCTTACTAGTCGCGTGGTTTATCAAAATGACGCATCATTTAAATAACGACTTTGCGATCGATCTATGACTCAGATACTAACGTTAACGCCTCAAGAAATCTGCCTCAACATCATTTCGCAAAAGTATCATACAGCCTGCATGTGCAGTTCGACATCGGTGAGGCCAGATGCACGTTCAACAACATAACTTATGTAAAACAGAATTAGGCTTAGCTACAAGATTCGTGCCATAGCCACAAGATTCGTGCCATAGCCAGACCAATGCCATTCCGTATGAACAAGGTGCTATCAGAACAATCGAAGCATCTGTCCAATTCTGGGAAATGTGTACGTTAGACCCGGGCGTAGGTCTGGTATATCCCAGAGCGTATATGAAGAAAAAGACGAGTCTATGCAATACCGGCGTCAAGATAGCACGTTTGTAGTAGAGCTTGGGACACGAGGCTCGATGCCTGCCCCGAGAAATGGAAGGAAGTATAAGTAGCTCATGAAGTTCTCACGGTACCTCGGTCAGGTAACCGAGTACCAAGATTCTCTTGATACTCTCTTTCCAATGTTTGAACCAATTCGGGGAGGCACTCGAGGAGGCCAGGCAGAGTTCAAGTGGACGGATGTCTCCGCAGACAAAGACAGAGAGGTTAGTCGACTGTTACAAGTTTTATTCTAGTGATATTAATTGTCAAGTAGAACTATCTGGGTCACAGCATCAATGCCCCGACCGGGAGATGGCAGAAGAATAAAGATGTTCACTGGTATAATAGAGATGCCAAGGATGAGTCTGAGAGGGAAGAAGAGATAAGAAAGATCAAGGAAGCGGAAGCAGAGGCGCTTGCTGCAGCACTGTAAGTGTTGTCCTTAACATGTCAGTCTGGTATTGAACGACTTTCTCAGTGGGTTTGCCGCAGCACCATCAGGTAGCATTCCTGCTGTAAAAGCCCCCTCAAGCGTTCAATCACGACCGGCGCATACCCTTGCTGTAGATGGTGGACAGCATCTTTCAGAGAAAGAGGAAAAGCGCCGTAAGAAAGCCGAACGGAAGGAACAAAAAAAAGCTCGCAAAGAGGCACATCGAGAGTCTCGCCATGCCGATTACGAACAACGCTCCCGTAGAGAACGGACCCGTTCACGCTCACCTAAACCCAGCAAAGACGGTGATCACGGCAGGCATCGTCGCCCGCGGCGCAGTCGTTCGCCTCTACCAGCTAGTCGCTCACCTCATGCTCCTCGGCATGTGAAGGATTACGATGAAGTTGCACGCGAAAGAGAACGCGGAGAAGATCGGCGGCGATGGGACTTTAATCAAAGGGACAGACTGAGTACCCGTCATGAACGAGATTAACTCGGCTGAGTCTTCTTCAAGAAATATGTCATGCCACCGCAGCAGACTGCTAGTATGTTCATATATTACGCACTTAGAACCTTGCAATGCCTCTTCCCCGCACTAACTCATCAATTTTCGCCTTCTCGGGGAAGAATCATGGCACAGGCCACTAATGACCGCACAATTTTAGAACCTATGTGCCGTAACGAAAGATACGTTTGAAACTTCTAGGTATTGTCAACTGCAGTTTGTTCTGAGATTGACCAAGTTTGGGCTGGACGCTGATACATGCGCATTGGGGCCACACCATTGCAGCATGGCACTGTCAATCGGGGATCAAAGGTGTGAAGATCCATGAAATTCTTGATGACGAATTGGCGTGCATGTCGGTCATACCTGAGATTCTTGGCTACAGATCTGTATTCAATTTCGAGATATCCCCCATGCGATAATCACACCGTATCACTCGATCCGGTTGATGCCTCACCTGACTCTGCCTCGTTGCTTGTCCCAGCGCCTGACAAACATGTTGGTACTAGGGCCAAAACGCGTTAGGTCTGTGCTATTTCCTATGAAACAAGGATTAGGTAAGACCACGCCGGTCGCATGATTTCAGGTTCATCGACCATGAACGAACTGGACCTGATGAAATTTAGGCTTCATCTCTATTGACCCTTGAGATCTCTCAGAGTCTGTCCTCCTTGGTACGTCATGACAGGCACGAACATTATTTATCCCAATCGTCAGGTCCTCGCGAATAGTGTGCATGACGAACACCTTGCTTAATCTTTGATCTACGCTGCCTCTTTCGCATGTCTTCCACTCCTTCTGGCTCTATCGGTGAGTCCGAGGTCGCGCGCCCGAACTCAACGTGCCCATCTCATAAATTTTCCGCTTAACGTCTTTTTTTTTATCTCGGCTATATGCCAAGTGCGAATCTCTCCTATCTACCGCCCGGATACCATGACGGTCTCCTGACATGTCATGGCTGCCGAAATAGGCTCTTGACTTGCCATGTCTAACTTGCAGAAATACCTGGGGTGCAGCTGGATTCCTCCTTCATCATCCCCTCGCCGAAACCTTCCACACAATCTGTTCTTCAATCCTCATCATGACAAGCTATGGAATGCCATACCTCTTGGAGGATAAGACGGGCAAGCTGACAGGATCACACTTCGTGGACATCAATGATCGTTTACGCTTGACACTTCGGTGCACCACTCGGGAAGCTACACACACAACATACATAATCTACACCACAACAGCAGGGACCGATCCAGTGGTGACCCTCAGCTTCGGCTCCAACAACTCCCTCGGAACAATAACCTTTGGGTCAGGGCCGCAGGTACCCATGAACAGCTTCCTGGAACCATCTCCGAATGAGAAGTAAGTCTAGACCACGGTGCTTTTTTTCCGAGCTTATCTATTATCCAGCGCAAAGTCGAGGAAGTTCATTGGGTCCGATGGTCAGCAGTACAGATGGAGTTGGCGAACCACACAGAGCGAAGAGTGGACGGTACGTACCAATTCCCACGTGCGTTTTCAAATCTCATGCATAATTTTTAGTGCACAAACACAGGCAATCAGCAAGTTGCGTCTTATTCGTTGAAAGTACCCGGAGAGCCAGAATACGACCACTCCTCTGGGTGCGTGCTTACCATCGAGGAGGCGTATCCGCACCTCGCAGTCGGTATGCCCATTTTTAAATTACCTGGTGGTACAACACTGATCTGGGTGTGCAGAGATGTTGGCGTCCTTGACAATAATGAGGCATATAGTCGCCCATGACCTTTGATGTTCTTCGGTGACCAACGCCTGGAATTTGGAGTTGTACTACTACATTCGTATGTTATTATTGTATATTTTAGCATATCATCTTGAATTGTGCATATTATGTTGGATGACTATCTCTTAGTCATCACGGACCCTATATACGTACTTGACTTTATAATGTTTCTCTCTTACCTCAGCGGCTTGCTGAGGTGTATGTTTCTCTTGCACGCTAGCTTTGCCTTAGTTCGTCTCTTCTCCTTAGGTATCATCAATATCAATGGTTTCTTCTCAAACGCTGAGACTCTCTTAGTAGTTCAACTCACAATATATTGTAGTCATTGTACCATGTTCTCGAGGGCGGAATACAATGTGGACAAGTTGTCTTTGAGTTGTCGCAAAGAAGTCTGAAGCAATACGCATTAAAACTCCGCCCACACCAAAATGGTACTGCGCACCCCTATAACACGCTTTAGGAGCGTCGTGTCACAGGCAGTTCGTTGGCAGAATCCTATGGGTAGCACGGCAAGGGTCACTTTAGATGCACAATCAACTCCACAGTCCGTAGAAGCCAGACTCACAAGTACGCCCAAACCTCTTTTGTCCTCTTTCACAAGTATAATATTAACGCACCAACAGGATCTACACCGACTTGAACTCTGGGCGTTATTTCTGCCACCGGTCCTTCGAACGGCGACCGATTCTATTTGGGAAACGCCGCTCGACAACGATCTCGCCGGTCCGGAATCTATATGCAGATCGAAACAGCATTCGTGATACTGGAGCGGTGGAACAATTGCTGGCCGACGGAACGAGGTATGGTAATTTGAGGTTGATATTGTCTTTTTTTTGAATTTAAGTGTGTTAACCAAGGACTTGTGCCACTTAATCTGTTGACGACGAAATCGCAGTGGTGGACTCGCTCCCCACCATTATGGATAGTTTCGGGATGTGAATATCCTTATATTCTTCGTGGCACAGTTCTGCCAGCAGAATTGACCTCAAGCAACTCTCTGCTCCTACATGCGCTCCGCAGGTCCGCCACCGCAACGACGTCTTTGAGTAATCTTGGTAGAGAGCTGGGTTTGCATATACAAGAAGGGATATTGCCGATGAAATGACGAAGCTTCCAATTCAGTGGAAGAGGGTGTGGTCGATGATTCATGTACGAACCGAAGCTAGCAGAAAGATGGTGAAGACCGGGACGTATCTGAGCTTGTCGTGAGAGAATGCATGCATTGCGAGTCAGAGAGTGAAATACATGAGTGAATTCATAGCTTGTTGAATTATAGAGAAGTAGGACAATGGGCGATTGCGAGGCGATACGATCGATAAGGGTGGCTGGAATA
>NW_024539862.1:0-34678 GCF_016647785.1 Suillus fuscotomentosus | reverse complement strand
GCTCTTCATTTGCGTTCCTCTGCAACCCAAATCATCGGGCACGGTGGAGCTTTTCTCTCATGACCCCTATGCAAACCCAAAAGTAGACCTCGGGTTCTTCACGCGCGAGGGAGATATCGAGGTTGTCAGGAAGCTGTGCGCCTTGCAATGGCATTAGGAGAAAGGATGCGTACGAACGGGTATCAGATGGAGAACCATCTGATTCCTGCCGGCGACAGTGACGAGCAATTGGACGCCTTCATCGGACAGAACGTCCGCACAACATACCACTATGCATCCAGTTGTCGCATGGCTCAGGAACATGACACGGTCCCAGGTGTTGTTGACGATGAGCTCCGCGTGCATGGGGTTTCTCGCCTGAGGATCGCAGATGCAAGCATTTTCCCAGATATAGTTGCGACTCATCTCCAGGCTCCGGTTGTGATGGTAGCTGAAAAATGTGCCGACATGCTGAAGAAAACATGGAGCGCAACGAATTGATGGCGTACCTTGTGTAAACGTTAATGATGTGCCAGTTATTTACAGTGCTGTGTAGTGTATGAACATTACACGCTATGTAGTATATGAATGTACATACATCATTAGCAAGTTAGGGTTCAACGTTCAACGTTCAACGTTGAACTAGGGGGTTAACGTTATGATGGTTGGATCCATTCGACTATGATATACATAAAATACTAGAGATGATAAGGACACTTTGCGATGTTGATGCGATATAATAATTGTATGTAAGTAAAGACTCTTGCTGGTCGTCGTGTCGGGTACGTCATGTGTGTTGTATTTCTCTAGCGTCAATTCTTATCTAGGCTCGCCATCGGGTCAGTCTTAGTTTATTTTCAGCTACCTATTTCGGTTCTCCCTCGATCGCAGCTTCCTAGCATTCACCACCGAGTTCTGTATCTTTTCTATACGACCTTTCAAAATTTTCATGTGTTCTCTGATGGAAGGCTCAACTGCCGTCAGGCTCAGCGCCAGCTGTTATGTTGAATTAGTGGTTATGGGAACCACAGGTGCAGGGTTCTCTGATGGGCTCCCAGGTTCCTGCTTCTGAACCCCTTGTCGCATAGGAATATTCATTCTTGGCTCACGCGTTCCACGAGTCAACGACTTTTTTTCGGAGGTGCAAGCCATGATCGGCTCAGGGAGAGCCAGGAACAAAGTTAAACCAATGAAGGTGATCTAGGGTGAAATAATATTGTGAATGACCGTGACTGACATAGACTGTTGGGTGTTTGTTCGACTAGCCGTTACAGTCGGACCCCTAACGTTTGAGAATCACAACTCACCTTCTCTTACTCAAGATTGGATTCTCTTCCTCGGGCCTCCAGGTCTGATTACGTCTTGATATCCCTCGATCTGTCTCTTTGAGTTTACACTAGGTCTCAGATGTCATCACTTCTACGTCAACCCGATATCTGTTGTTTCTGCAATGATTGGGGGATAGGGAACAAAACCCTCGTGATGGGCACGAGATATTAGCGAAAGTATCAAGATATCAAAATATAGTAGCCAATGCTTCACCATCATCTTGACTCGAATCCAACGAACCAAACAGCTTTCCTCCCGGACCATTTTTACCAAAGGTGAAGCCGACCCAGACACCTCGGGCTTCTGGCTCTTCCTTTTCCTTTACCTTCTCTACGTTTCGCTGCTTGTCTTTCACTTCGGCGTACTTCGCCATGTCTTCCGCAGAAGTGAAATCATCATAGTACCCAGTGTCAATCTCTGAGTCAAGAGCAGGCACAAACGGTGCGCGTGTTGAACGGAGGTCTTCCCACTGCATCCCGTCAAAGAAAGGGTGGCTTGTGACCTGTGTAAGAGTAGAGTATCGAACGCTCGAGTGCGAGATGAGTCTGAACAGGAAACAAGAGGCATTCAGCGTCGTCAGACAACACACAGTAGCAACCCATGTACCTGGTCACGGCATCCCATGCAATATCCGTCAAGTTGAAGATTAAGTCTTCAGGCTTATCGTACTCTGGCCTTCTCAGTACCTTCGTCCAATTCTTCAGGTTGTCCAGGTCTCATCTGGCGTACCGCCACTGAAGGGCGGAAACCAGCGAGAAATTCGAAGAATATGCAACCTAGCGACCAATAGTCGACTGAATAAGTGTATGGCTTGCCTCTGAGGACCTCCGGCGCCATGTAGTCGGGTGAGCCAACTATGGAGTCTGCATACCGTGGGTCTTCAGCGCGGATGGATTTGTACATGGAGCGGCGTTCTAGGGTTAGAGCGGTAGACGACTTGGACGTCTTTCGCTTTATCGAGCTGAGAAATATTAGGGCGCACAGGATGAAGTCAGGGTCGCAGACGGACCTTCAACTTCATCGATTCAATGCGCTTGGGATTGAGGGCACCTGTGGCAAGGCCGAAGTCAGTCAGCTTGACGTGTCCGGTGCCGTCCACAAGGAAATTCTGGAGGCATTGTCAGTACTACAGAGCTTGCGCATGCGAGACAGTTTCACCTCCGGCTTCAAGTCACGATGAATGTAACCAAGCTTGTGAAGCTCGTTGACAGCGACGAACATTTCTGAAATATAAAACCTTGCATGCTCTTCCTTGAGAACGCCAGAATTGTTGAGAAGAGTACGAAAATCGCCTCCGGGAACATACTCCATTGCTAAATATACGTGTTGTGCGTCCTGGAATGCATAAAGAAGTCTGACGAGCCAAGTTGTTTTGGTTGCGGTAAGGATATCGCGCTCCACTAAGACGTGCCGCACCTTGAAATGCATCAGTCTTCACGCAGATCTGTGAGTGGGATAACAAAC
This sequence comes from Suillus fuscotomentosus, assembly GCF_016647785.1. Taxonomy (NCBI): domain Eukaryota; kingdom Fungi; phylum Basidiomycota; class Agaricomycetes; order Boletales; family Suillaceae; genus Suillus; species Suillus fuscotomentosus. The sequence goes on along the minus strand of NW_024539862.1, from coordinate 31,906 downwards.
CTCATCCATCTTGAACAATATACGTTTCTTCATCTTCTTGAGAGCGCATATCTCTCCTGTGTCCTGTTTCCGTGCCAAGAACACCTCACCGTAACCACCCTGCCCGACTTGTGCGATGATATGAAATTGGTCAACCCTCAGCTTTGCTCTGCGTTTTCTCAGAATTACTCTCTCTCGCCCACAATACGACTTGAACTCCTTTGCGTACTCGGCGGCTGTTAGCTGCCTTTTGGTAGTATCTGCGTCAAAGCGTGCCCTCCTTTCTTTCCTGGATGCGATATATCCAAGGTTCATAAAGTAATAGTCGAGAAAAACTGGTAGGAGCATAGATGATGAGATCGGGGAAGGTCTCAAAATGAGATGCTCACATAGTTGGGCCACGGTGGCCTTGCGCTTGACCTCGGCGCTCTGGAGCAATTCCCTCTCCCAGAGCTGAAATCCACCTGCTTTCACGGTTGTCGCATTTCGTGCAGTGTCCATTGAGATGTCATCAGACCACGCGCCGCCATTAGGCTTTGCGGTACTCATGTGGATGTCCCGAAGTCCCAATGTGATTCCCTTTGCCGTGTCCATATGTATATCTCGATATTGGGGTGAATCTGATCTAGATGGAAGGGGAGCCATAGAACATATCTCAGTTGATACCCTGAATGTTCCTGGTCTATTGATCTTTGTATGATGAAGATGAGTCTCAAGTACTGTGGTTTGATTCTTATGGATAAGTGATACAGTCACATGACGGACGCGTTCTGCAAAGGAGTCCGAAACTTTGCTGATAATATTGCCGATTGACCATGCCTCAAGTTCGTCCTACCCATATTGATCTTGCCTCAATTCTCGCAGAGCCTAACCCTTCTGTCGACCTGCGCTTGCACGCATATGAAGCTTCCACATCTAATTTTCTCAGAGCGGTCACCAACTATGCAAATCGCGCAGTAGCAGAGATCACCAAACATAGGAATGCTCAGGAGGCAGACAAGAAACGTTTGGTTGAGAAGACTGTTGCAGTAAAGGCTGAAACTAATCAGTGTAAGGTGAAGGAGATTGAGCTGCTGGCTGGTACGTGGTCATGCTTGTTGTGGTGTAATTGTGCAGCAGTGACGTCTCTCAGTAATGGAAAGGGAAAAGGAGGAGGTCCGAGAAGCTGAGACGTCAATTACCGCTCTGAAACGCCAGCTCGCATCGATCCGTGAAACCTGCCAGTCCGTTGATGCAGAGATAGAGCAGTATCGTGCCCTAACTGCCAATTTGAAGAGAGGTAGGTACCGTCGTTGTAATTTCCTTGCTTACGCTGCTCAGGCTACTCTCTGCAGAAAAAGATCGAGAGCGGCAGACATTGGAGATGCATGCAGCACAAACAGGACCTGAATTAAATGCCTGCGAAACCCGTCTACGTTGTCATATCGAGGGAATAGAGAAGGACCGGCTCCTCATCCGATTTACGCACATTGACAAGCTTGACATTGACCGTGAATTCAGCTTCGTGCTCGACGTTGCATCCAGCTCAAATCAAGGTATGCAAGTCAATGCAATGTGTCTCAAAGGTGGTGCTTACATCCGCCAACCAGTGATAACGACCACACCCCCACTGCCAAATCTCCCCATCCTACTTAATGAACTAAACGAAACAAGAGATATATTCCATTTTATCAGGTCAATGCGCTCGGCGTTTGCCCAATTAGTAGAGAAACATTAGGAGATTGTCAATTCTTGTATCGCCTATGAATCAATACAACACATGCCACAACTTTTGCGATAATTCCAAGAAAGTTATAAACTTATATGTATATACTACCCTGTCTTCCATGTTACTCATCGTCTCCTTCCCCCCAACCCGTCCGGTCTCTATGACCCCCAGAACCTCCCAGCTTTCCCTTGGTCCGGCTCTTGCGGCCACCCAGCTCCTTGTACATTTCTCTCATCTCCAACTTACCTGGCCGGCTTTGCATAAGTTCCTCTTGTCGCCATTGCTCTTCTTTAAGTTCTTTTGGCGTTTGATGGCCTGACTGTGACGGTGAAGTGCGACCTGAACCTCTCGAAGGCAACGGCGATGATGGAGGCGAGCGATTCGACACAGATTTAATGTAGGTCATCCGCTGAGAACAAGTCATCAAATCATACAGCCAGACACAGGAAGATAAAGTACTCACCCAATTCTGTTTCGATTCCCTTCTAGTCCACTTCCCGGGAGGAAGAGTTTCGTCATGGAAGTTTTCCTTCCTATAATGCTGAAACCAAACTTGTAACACAACGTAGACCATTAGCATACAGCACACTAATATATATGTATAAGACTTGCTGTAGTTCAGTGTCTGACTCTTATTCCACTTTCTCGATACCCTAGCGCAGGTCGCGAGCTCAGATATCCCAAGCCACCGGAAAATGTTTTGCGATACTTGAGTTGGAAATGCCTTTAGGGGGTCATTCGAGAGGCCCTTCAATGGCAGTGCACTCGCAGAGCGAGTGAAACCTCTTCGTGTGGGTGATACAGGGCGCGATGAGGGGCGTGAAGGTCCTCTCGACCTCGCTGGCGTCCCTGGTAATGAGAACTTGAAAATATGTTGAGTAATTGATATTAGAGTAGACGGTATGGGGGCATACCACGCCGACAAGCTCATCGTCTGAGTCATTCTCAGCCTGGGATTGCCTGGAAGATGGATAGAGTCCATTCAATTCATGGGTCTGTGATTGCGATTTGAGCACGCCTTGTAGCAGACTCATTATGCAGCAGTTGTGTAGGTGGTTTGGAATCTAGATGAGAGATAAAGCTTATGAAAACCAAAGGCTGACAAAGATGGGATATATATGATGTCATCCAACCACAGTCCACAACTGATAACAATGAGATATTGAAAAACTCTAATTGTTCGAACTGACCATCTAAAAAATGGGACCGAGTATCATAAATTATGATCAAGGCTAGTGCCACGTTTATAGTACTTTCAAACCGACTTGAATAACTGCCACACGCCCTTTGCATATCCCACAACCTCGTCCGCACCGAGCTTGCTTTCTCCAAATATCCGATCCACAAAAGTGATCGGAACCTCGCCAACAGTGTATCCCAGGGCCCGTGCCCTTACCATCATCTCCATCTGGAACACGTACCCCCTGGACTGTGTCAGTGTGATGATATGCCGAAGAACGGGTAACCGGTACAGTCTACACCAGCATTAAGTTTCAGTCCGCTTTCCCGAACTGATAGTCTACGTACCTGAAACTGCCCGTTAGGTCGCTCACGCCGGGGTTCAGCACAGTAGCAGCCAGGAAATTTGCTCCTCGTGAGACTAATTTGCGCTTCAGATCCCAGCCGTGCACGCCACCAGGTTGAGTTTCAGAGAGGTATGGAGTGGATGTCGAGCGATATCGCGTTCCTGTCACAATGTCGAGGTTGTGTGCTTGTTGCAATCTACACGTTGTTAACAGGGAAAAGTTAGGAAAAGACGACACACCTGATAAATTGCGGAATGAACTTGGGCTGACGGGATGGATGCACATTAGAACTTGTGTGTCAACGGATGGTGAAGCACGTACGTGATGCGAAAAGTCGGCATCCATTATTATCACAAAGTCACCAGTGCAGAAGTCGAGTCCATGGATATATGCAGTCCTACGCACAATTTGGCGACGCATTCGTTTTCCATACTTACTCCTAGTACTTACCCGAGTCCAAGTTTTCCTGCCCGTGGTTTGAGAAGCTTGACCGACAATCAGTCGGACCTCAACGCGTGATCCATCTGCACTCACTATTCTGTCCTCGCCATAAGCCCTTGCCAACTCAATGGCAACTTCTTGTGTCCCATCCGGACTCGCATCATCTACGATGATGATCTCCCATGCAAGCTGACTGGTGTACTCAGTCTGGCTTTCGGCATGTTAAGCAGACAGAACGCACTGTTCCACAAAAACCTTCGCTAGCAACCAGATAATAATTGGGAGGTTCTTGCGCTCATTGTAGGTAGGTAGAATAACAGAATACTTGTGAGTGTTTGGCGTGTTGTATTGGCCTTGCATGTTCAGCGACACTGGGCTGGCGAAAGGGTTCATTAACTTTATAGTCTTGCGACTGGATGGTAGTTAGCGTGCGAGTTTACAGGCGTCGGCTCTTTCATATTACTTTATGACCTCCTTTGAATCCTCATTGCTTTCGTCATCGATGTCGCCCTCAAGCACTGACCAAAACACGTCTCCGTCTATCACAGCGCTCAAGTCTCTACTCACTACAACCCTTCGCATCACGACGACCGATAATCGAGTGTTCATTGGCACGTTTATGGGCACTGACCAACTTTTGAATATCATCCTCGTCAACACTGAGGAGTACATTCTGGGAAACGAGACTAGTCGCTTTGTCGGCCAAGTCATGCTCCCCTGGCGCCTTGTCCTTCATGTCGAAGCATTCAACCAACAGAGTACTCCAAATGGCAAAGCAAAGGATGACAAGAGCTTGTACATCTAAATCGCAGTCCGAAGATACATCAAATGATTTGTCCAAAATGGTACATCCATTGTCCTGTCCACCTCTGCTATATTCATGGTTATATGTGACAGAAATTCATGATCTCTCGAGGAGCCCTTTTATCCGCCGTCTGTTGTGAGGATTCAGCCGAATACGGGCCTTTTGCAGGCATCGCTGATGATGCGCAGGGCTGCCGTTCCACGGTGCAGGATTCTTCATCATTGGCCAGCGCGCTAGCCTTTGTATTTGTCCTTGTAGATCCACGCCATCCCTACGTCGCTGGCACCTTGTGCGACCTACAGACACACCTTAACATATAATTTGCAAGAATCACGCTGGTTATACTCACAGCAGCGCGATACCACTTAGCGGCTTCTTTCTTATCCTTTTTGCACCCTTTGCCATTGGCTAGGCAAAAAGCGAGATCTTCTTGTGCATCCCCGTCGCCGAGGTTGGCAGCAACTCGATAGTAACTCTGGAGATTAGTGAGCACAAGGCTAGAGACAATCAGTGACGACGTACGACTGCCATCTTGTAGTCCTTAGCTACGCCCCAGCCATGAAAGAAGCATTGCCCAACCTCATAAATCGCTAGCACAAGCTCCGACTGAGGAAAATTCATTAGCGTTTCCATATACAACCCCGCAGATCGAACTGACTCTAACAGCCTTCACGTCCATGCCTTCTCTCGCCTTGCCCAGATCATCCACAGCGCTTTCCGCGGCCTTTGTGAGCCACTTGAAACCACTTTTCTCGTTCTTCTCGCATCCCCACCCATGCCTCAGCGTCAATCCCCACAAGAGCATCCCTGTCCCACAGCCACCTTGTTCTTTTGCACTTTTCTCGAAGTAAAATGCGCTATCTTGTAGTTTGTTGGCCTCGTGGTATTGTATTCCTAGCTGGAGATATTCTTGTGGAGTTGAAGGCTCGGTAGAAGGTGAACGGTTGCCCGGCGAGGAAGATGATTGGGTAGGAAAATTTGAATTGCCAGTTGGGGATGGAGAGCCATCACTCAAACGGTAAAATGAATATGAGGTGGAGTATAAGCTTTCTGGTGAGCTTGGACGTACAGACGGGGGGTGAGAGGGGTGGTGTACATGAGAGGAGGATGAGAGGGTCGGGGAAGAAACAGCATAGTTTGGTTGAAGATAGGACCCTGGCGAGCATGCATCAGATTGCGGCGTAGGCGACAAAAATTGGTTTTCAGGAAAGCTTACGCCCGTCTGGGGCGTAATTGGAACAAACGAAAGGGGGGTATGAGCGGTCAATGGAGAACGGGTTCTTCGTGAATTTCGTTCAAGAACCTGGCGTTTCTGTTCTTCAGAAGAGATTATTGGTGGTCTTCCTGGCCTGGAAAAGTTTATGCGGGGAGTAGGGTCAACTATGGGTGACTTTCCGCCAAGTTTTGGCTCATTAGTGGCGACCTGCTTGTCGACATCCTGGGGCTTGGAAACCACGACGGTTGGAACGGGAGTGCTTGAGTTTGACAGATGCATGTCATGAATCGAGGATTGTATGTTCAACACATCTGTGGAACCACTGGTAGGTTCTAGGGTGGTATGCCAAGCACGGTGGCTGTCTGTAGAAGCGCCGGGGGTGTGACTTTGCCGCAGTGAATACATGCTATTCTCTTCGTAATATGATTCAAGCTCGTCATAATATCCATTTGGTTCGTCCGTCAACGACAGAAACGACTTTCTGTTAAGATAGTCAGCATTGCTAGCTGTCGAATTACGGAATTGCGAGTGCAACAGAGGAGATTCGGGCACTCTCGGACTAGTTCCATAGTATGGCCTCGGCGGAGAAATTGCATGCAAATCTTGGACTTGTGACGACGCCGGAAAACGAGTTGACCGAGAGGAAGATGGCACTGGCAAAGAGGGATTAATGGCAGTAGCCTGCTTCCGAGCCTCACGTTCTTTCCGTTGGACAGCCTGTCGTTTAGACGAAGTTCGCCGAACCAAGGTGTCTAGTGGTGATGAATGGACCAGGCGCACCTGGTTCTCATGTGATACCGCCATGATACTTGCAGCTGGTCAGCCTTGGCAAGGCAGGTCAGGATCTTAGGTTACTAGGGAGAACATGATAGCTCCATTGTCCATTAATGTGTCCGACTTAGCGGACGTGTCGCAGATCACCACGCCGTGCCTTTCAATGAATATAGAACAGTTTTGTTCTTGTCCTCATCTCACTTATTGTTATGGTACGTAGGCTTGTCAGTACATGTTGTATTATACGACGATGGAAAACAATGATTTTGTTCTCGGCAAATGTACACAATTATAACGATATATTTATGTAACTCTAAATGCGACATTAAACTACTGTGGAGGGATCAATCCATACTTATCCCAACCTCAGCGCTCAGCTGCAACAGCCGGAATGACATCATGTCAGGCACAGCTGATGCAGATGCGGCTGCTTCCCTTGATCGCGAGGACACAAAATTTTAGCCATTTCAGTTGGTCATTTGCATGATCATCAAAGCCCCTTCAGAAAATAAAACATGGCAAAGTGAACCAAACCAATATTATGTAAACTAAACTTAGCTCTCTAAACCGACAGACCTGGTAATGTCTTGTTGTCAAGTTCAGTACGTCATATAAAATCGTAGCGGCGGCGAGCGCCAGTCCCCGACTCCGATACTCCGATAATACCTTGATCGTTTTTTGTACTCTCACAATTTCCATGCGAATTCTCATGGGCTCGTCTAAGTCCTCCCATTCATGGATATAACAGTCAGTCAGGCCTAAGCTAACATCACAATGTACGAGTCCCACCACAGGGCACCGGAGGTAAAAAAGACGATAGGCAATATTGGGTCGAGAGTACGGAGTCTCTGAGTCTCAAGGCTGAAGGCAGTGAAAATAAATGAACAAAGACAGTGAATCGTAGTGTCTCAGTTATGTACGTAATCAATTCCCACGACACGTCCATTGACAGAAAAATGAGCATGTTTGCGTCTGACAAAACCCTTCTCCCACTTCGTGGGAGTCGGGGACAGAGGTCTGTGTAACCGAAAATCAGACAATCACAGTCATCCAGTCTCACATTCCCATCTCCATGTTTGGTTTGTCAGAAGCAGAAGTTTCTGAATCATGCATGGTGGACCTCAGAGCTCAAGCGCTCAAGGCCTCACCTGTGTCGTAGACCACAATGGTATGGGCTTTGCACATCCCGAGTTCATTCCTGACCTTGGCAGTGGGTTTGAACTTTCTATCGTACAGACTGATTGCTTTGAGGACAAGCATCGTTGGTTCATGTGTAGTCACTCACAAGTGCAATCTCTGTGTTACAGTGGCTCAAAAAAGTGTCCCAATGTTTGTAGCTTTTCATGTAATTGCTATATCATGTGTCAAGACGTGGGAATATGACTAAGCTATAGGGAGATGTCGGAAAGGTCTGCATCTCAGCTTTATTTCGGTTCCCTATACCGTGGGAAAATAATGACATTATGTGAAGATATGAGTATTTTAATTTGATGACTCATTGGGACACTTTTTTGACTTTGAGTTTTACTAATGTAATCTCTATAATTCTAGTACTGTGTGTGACCTCCTTCTGCTCCAATCACTTCTGCCACTCTTCTAAACATATTCTCTATCAATTTTTGGTATTTCTCTTTGGTGATTCCATCATACTCTGCTGTAACACTGTCTCATAGTTGGAATAGCCCCTACAGTGAATCTTGATATGCTACAAGTAATTTCTTGAGTGATTCTCAGGGGTATTCAATATGGTTGATGTCTTGGGTCTATGTTGAACATGATAGAATAGTAATATTATGGTCTTTAAGTTATTTGGTAGCCAATCTAGAAGGTTGCTCTATAAGACTTAAGATCTCTTAATCACTATATTCTAATTGGAAAGACTGCTGATGCTAATAAAGTGATTAAATTGATTATTTCCATCATTCCTATGACTATCTCTACTCAAATAGTCAGACAGACTCTCAAGACAGCCCATCTTAAAGCTATAATCAAGAAAAACAGATTTCTCTGTCTCCAACCTATAAAAATAAAAGACAAGATGCTACTTTCAAGTACAAATATTGGACTGCTAATAGCTGAAAGAGGTTTATCTAGTTAGATAAGGTTAAAATCAATAGGATGAAATCATATGGCAAGGAATTTATATTAAAATAGATAGGACAATCATTAAGATAAAGAAAAATTAAATAAACACCTTAAGTTTCAAGACAAAACTTGATGGTATAGGACTATATGAGATAAAATGGAGTGGGAATCTTCTATGAAGCAAAGGGGAGGATGAATACAGAGTAGTAAATACTCATTTGACAGGAGTGTCTGCTAAGAAGCATGCAGAAGTTATGAGTTAATGAAGAAGATACTGTTTTGTGATAAGACAATGACCCTAAGTATACCTCTAAATAAGCCACCAATAGCTTGCAAACCATGATATTACTATTCTATCATGTTCAACATAGACCCAAGACATCAACCATATTGAATACCCCTGAGAATCACTCAAGAAATTACTTGTAGCATATCAAGATTCACTGTAGGGGCTATTCCAACTATGAGACAGTGTTACAGCAGAGTATGATGGAATCACCAAAGAGAAATACCAAAAATTGATAGAGAATATGTTTAGAAGAGTGGCAGAAGTGATTGGAGCAGAAGGAGGTCACACACAGTACTAGAATTATAGAGATTACATTAGTAAAACTCAAAGTCAAAAAAGTGTCCCAATGAGTCATCAAATTAAAATACTCATATCTTCACATAATGTCATTATTTTCCCACGGTATAGGGAACCGAAATAAAGCTGAGATGCAGACCTTTCCGACATCTCCCTATAGCTTAGTCATATTCCCACGTCTTGACACATGATATAGCAATTACATGAAAAGCTACAAACATTGGGACACTTTTTTGAGCCACTGTACATATAACCCAGATGTGTATCTGAACATCAGGAATCTGCGCTGTTGCTGGATGAGCGAATGATCCTGATTCTGAGCTTCAAAATAACTTTAAGTGAACTTCATGCATTATGTAATGTCAAGTTTTCCGAATATCACAAGGAAAATCGGAACGTGGAAAGTCAACATGCTCGCTGACATATGTCTCCTCTTTCAGTCCTGTTTGAGTATCCACATTATAATTAATCGTAGTGGTGGGCACCTGTCCCCGACTCTCCTTTTTTGACACCATATTGGAACTAGGAAATGTCGCTTAGTTAACGACACTAAGATCTAAAGTCGTGAACGACAAAGATAAAATTATGAACATAAGGGACTGTGCATCGAGCAACCAATAGATTGTCCGTCCGTCGGCATTCGCCGGTCGAGGAGTCTCCCCAAGCTCCAACTACTAGATGTACCTGAGTGTTCGTGCTCACCTAGTGTTCGTGCTTTTGCTCCAGCACATACAAATCATCACAAATCATTTTGGTATATAGAAATGGAATGATCCTGCATTGTCAATGAGTATTTCTATGTCTTTAATTTTTCGAATAAATGTGTTGTGCAAGTGTTATGATGCAATATACACCGTTTGGAGACAATTTGGCACACTGATCAGTGTCGGGAAGGCAAACTCACACCAATCTTAACCTCGGAAGTGCTTAGAACATTGATCCTGACAGATATCTAGCTAAAATGACAACTTCTGAGGTTGATTTGGCAGACTATTGATGTGCAAGCAGTGTTCTGCTGGTCAGTGAACCAAGTTCACGGTCATTGACCGGATTGCGTGGGAAAGCTGGCAAACTTTGTCGATGTTCATCTGAACACGACTTTCAGGAGTTTCCTGGTCCTACTGTAACGAACTATACTATATCTGGTCAATGCTAGAATATTTGATTATCCTCGTGCCGCTTCACATATCATTACTCACATAAACGCATGGTTTTCGTGTGTTCGGTTCAAGGGTATGTTTTGAGGCTTAGAACTCGAAGATGGACTCCCGACTTTTGACACACCATGAAGATCGGCAAGAGATCAAACCAAGGATGGTGGTGGGATCACTTCGTGGAGCACCCAGGTTATGCTGTCAAAGACCCAGCTTCAATGGTCAGTGGAAAGGCAAAGGTAGTGTGTGCAAGGCTCTATGAGCAACGTGTTGTGCATGAGCAGGCAATGGATGAGCAGCAGGTACACTTGGGCCAGCAAGATGCACCAAGGGACGAAGTGGCAATAGCAGGCACTCGTACGCAAGTTTGTTTTATAGCTTTCTGTTACTAACTTAATGTACTAGTTTGGGCTAGTGGCCTGAATGATCCCCAATGCACCTGGTTAATCAGTCGGCCGACAACACTATTATGTCACTTGTGTGATTGTGCATTGCACTCTGAGGATGTCCATTCGCAAGCACGGCTGGAATACAAAATGGCGCAATTGGCTCTCAACTGAGACACTCACCCTTCTGGCAGAACTCAAGATGTATGTTCACGAAGAGCATGTATGCAATGATGTGGTCAAGAAGTGGCTTCAATGCCGGTACTGTGACACCGAGGCCACTGACAAAGCAGAGCCTACTCAAGTAGTTCATACAGTTGGCAACAATCTATCAGGAGAAAGCAGTGAATGGGAGCCACGCAGCCTCGCTTTTGAGAGGCGAGGGATAAGTGATGTTGCAGCAGACCTTATCCGAGCTGTTCAGGAGGAGGAGGAGATTTCCACCACAGAATCAATGCACTCAGTCCCCATTGGTGCTGCCAGTGCTGGTGGTTCATTCTCCCGCATTGCTATCAGTGACTTATTCGACTATTCTCGTGCGGAGGAATGGTTGGGATCTTTTTATAAAGTCGCTATTCGAGGTTTGGATGCTGAGCTTGAGTTATATGAGCTTCTTGACTTAGATGCTGAGGGAATTGATGATCCAGACTTTCCTCAAGTTGATGATGTTCTTGACGAGTAGATAAATGAGCAGTGCTACCAGATGTTATAGTAGGAGTAGTTGAGTACTATCCATTCTGTGATTGTTGACACACCATGTACTGCAGCACTTTGAACCTGCTTCATCGTCCAATCAGATATGATTATCTAATATTCAAGCAGAACATCTGGCACTGCACGAGTTCAGTTCACTTGCATTCATGGGAAAGTTTGCGGCTGAACGTACGTTAACTTTGATAAACGTACACTGACCGGCAGAACACTGTGTGCAAGTGAAGGATATGTTATCTGGCGTGACAATCTACTACAAGACATTACATCATTTTGAAATCCCACCATGCTGCAAAAGTTGTATTCTATTTGAGTCTGAGGTACGAGGACAAAAATAGAATTAGGCCTATGTGGCGACACACTTCTTTTGTTTTCTCACCTTTCTTGCTTCTTACTAACTTGTTAGTATTCGCAATTCCTCTACTCCGAGACTGTGCTCTCCATTCGTCACATTCTTTCGTATATCTGCTTTTCGAATTAGATCCATACAAAACATGCCAAGGATTAGAAATGACCTGAATCTCAATGTTTGTCCGGACTACGCATCGGATGTATTTGCCAACATCCGCGCTCAGCTAGTCAATGAAAACACGACGGAGGCTCAAGCAATGCAATTGCTTCGGAATATCTGGGAGGCGAACAATGACGCCGTCAAGGTACTCTGGCAACAACAAGTAGACGAGGACAGGGAACGCCAAGAGCAACGCCAAAGGCTAGATGAAGATGAGCAGGAGAGACTTGACCAAGTAAGGGTTGAAGAGGAAGAAGCAGCACACAAGGAGGAGAGGAAGAAGAATAAGCATAAATTCATTCCGATACTTCAGACTGGGATTCCAGATGAACCGGCAATCACGCCCTGCTCCTACGCCCTAAAGAAGCTGGACAAAGGCGAGTATGTTGAACTATGGTACTTCACTAACGACGGTCTGGACGAAGCCAGTGTAAAAAGACCATTGACGACGACGCCATGATCCTTTCAACCCTGGCAGATGGCTCTACGGCCTGGGTCTCATTGGCATCCATGCGCAGTGCTCGCTCGGTGGTCAATGATGAAAACTTACTGTTTGAAGAATTTTGTCAAGCTTGTCCCCGTTTTCTGACCGCGATCAAAGAGGCCGAATGGCCTGAGGACAGAGTCTGGATGATGGCTCGCTTCTGGATGAACATCCAAGTTCACAAGTTTCGTTCGCTCAGAGACCCCATTGTGCAAAAGACGCTCTTAGTATACCAAGCAGAGCAGTGAAGACAATGGCACATCGCAGCGAAGTCCTTCGTCGGACCCTATGATCTTTCCGAGGTCAATGAGAAGGTTCTCAAAGACACAAGGGACAGGGTATATTGGGACGAGCACAGTAAGAGAGACAATGAGTGTGATTACAAGGTCAGAATCTAATTTTAATAACAAGCAACAATTAAAACTAACCAATGTTCTTTTCTTTTAAATAAACATCAAATTTAAAAATGCTACACACGCTACACACTACACGCTACATGCTGCATGCTTCACACTACACATTGTTTGCCACACGCTACACGCTACACCCCACCCATGGCATGCCACATCCCACTCGCTACAATATGACATCGCGTCACAGTCAAAGCACCACACCAGCTCCTCCTCGAAGCATTGTGACTGGAAGGAGTTGCGCAAGCATTCTCCCTCTCCAGATCACTTGAGCAGGTCAAAGAAGCCATGCCAGGATATTCGTGCAGGCACAAGCGGAGGAGTCCTCTCCGCTTGCGCCATATGCCTTGGACGAAATCCACACAGGATTATCGAGTGCAAGGCAACCAGAACCTGGGATGATGCGCACGAGACTCTCTCCATGCGGATCAGAAAAATCCTTACCATGCGTGACGGGAAACCCATATGCAGCGACTGGCAAAGAGTCAATGGCTGTTCGGAGATCACTCATGACCGACATCATTTCTGTTCTGGATGTGGTGCCTCCACTCACGGTACTCAAATGTGCCCTCGAGCACAGAGGGCACAAAGCACTTACCCCATACAATCCTGAAACATGGGAGTCCAGGCTCGCAGCAGCAGGACTTACAGATAGATACTCTCATATTCCTGAAGGATTGTGCAAAGGTTTTCATCTCGATATTCCTAGCATTAGCGTCAAGCAGGTACCGCCAAACAAACAATCAATTAGTACATATCAACGAGAATTTCAGGCAATCGTGTGAACTGAACTTGAGAAAGGAAGGTACATTGGGCCGTTACGAGCCAAAGACATCGAAGAACTCATTGGTCCCTTTCAATCTTCCCCTTTCTCCATCATTCCTAAACCGGGACGCCCCGGGTGTTATCATATCATCCAGAATTATTCATTCCCGCACATGACGTCTGCGAAGTTTCCCAACCCTTCTATCAACTCTCATATTAATCTGGACGACTTTCCCAGCACCTGGGGCACCTTTCACGTCACAGCGCTCACACTCAGCCATTTCCCGCCAGGTTCACAAATCGCCATTAGAGATGTATCAGAGGCTTATCGCACGGTCCCAATTCACCCTTCACAATGGCCTGGATCTGTCGCGCGCGTGTCAGAGGATCTTTTCTGCATCGACACGTGCATGTGTTTCAGCTTATGGCCATCAGCAGGAGCATATGGTTCTCTTGCCAATGCAGGCCTGGACCTTTTTTGCTCACAGGGAATTGGGCCCGCATCTAGATGGGTCGATGACCACTTATTCATACGGATACTCAAAGAACACATCGCAGCCTACAACGAGAAAAGACGAGAATGGCACAGGGACATTGAGGAGAGAGGGAAGCATCAGGATGGAGGTAGGACTTGGTTCGGAGGCTTCGTGTTCAAAGACGGGACCTTGGAGGAATTTGACGAAGATTGTCGATTCATGATCGTGGATCTTTCCGGCACATTGGCGAGATTGATTGAAGATGCAAGATTCTCGTTCAACCTTTCAGACGTCGATGACCTGTCAGGAGAACTCGACATACCATGGGAACATCTCAAGGACAAGGCATTTGCCTATGCTAACCAGTATATCAGTTTCATCTGGGATATTGAGAAGGATAAGGTTTATTTGGATGAAGAGAAGAAAGGAAAGTACTTGGAAGCGATCAGAGTATGGCAGAGTCGCGACACGCACGTGCTCAACGACACGCTGTAGAAACAACAATACTGAGAGGAACAAATGAATGCTCCAAACTGTATCTAAAAAATGTTGTAGGGTCGCACTTTGCCTAGTCTGCGTTACTTGACAAGACAAGTGTGTTCGACCCTTAAGGGGAAGCAAGTGCAGCGAAGATCTAGAGGTACGCGCTGAAGCGAAGCGCGAGAAAGCGCAGGTGCGCACAAGGCACGAAGGCATGGGAAAGCGCGTGCACGTGTGGAAACAATAGAGAGGTTAGACTTAAGTGATAATATGATGCAAGATAAGGGAAAAGAGATGTGAAGTATAGACAAAATGGATTTCTACTATGTTCTTCTATGCAGATAGTGGGTGGAAAGTAAAGTAAGGTAAGGTAAGGAAGAAAAAGTGGTCAGTAATAGTATGTACTGCTGGCGCTTATATAGTGCGCCTAAGTGCGGTCATGTGGAGCCGAAGTGCTACTGAGTAGGTATGTAAAGATATATATGAGTGAGAGTCCATGATAAAAATAAAGACGGAACAATATGCTAATAAAGGAAATGGAAATATACGCACTAGGGAGCTTGGTGGACAGTGGATGGATGCATCTGGATGGCTGGCGCTATAGGGCGCTCAAGCGCGGGAACACTGTAGAAACAACAATACAACGAGGAACAAAAGAGGCTCCTAGCTGTATCTATAAATGTTGTGAGGTCGCGCGTTGCCTAGTCTGCTATTCTTGAGATGACAAGTGTGTTCGACCCTAGGGGAAGCGAGTGCAGCAAGGATCTAGAAGTGTGCACTGAAGCGAAGCGCGAGAAAGCGCAGGTGCGCAAGGCGCGGGAACGCATGCGCGTATTAGTGCGAAGCATGGGAAAGCACGCGCACGTATGCAGAAATAATAGAGAAGTTAGACTCAAGTGCTAATATGATGCAATATAAGAGAAGAGAGATGCGAAGTGTAGACAAATAGACTTCTACTATGTTCTGCTAAGTAAAATGGTGGTTGGTAACTAGTAAGTTTAAAGGGAAAGTAAGTGAAAAAGTAAGTGGAAAACTCCCCTCTCGTAGTATGTACTGCTGGCGCTTATATAGCGCGCCTAAGCGCGGTCATGCGGAGCCGAAGCGCTACCAAGTAGGTATGTAAAGATATATATAAGTAAGGGTCCATTATAAAAATAGAGGTGGAATGATATGCTAATAAAAGAAATGGAAATATACGCACTAGAGGGCTTGGTGGACAGTGGATGGATGCTTCTGGATGGCTGGCACTATAGGGCGCTCAAGCGCGGGAACGTGCGTGCACACATACATCGTGAAGCGTGGGAATGGCACGTGTTGCACGGGAAAGTTGCGCCTCATATAGGGATAGCTGCAGGTAGCGCACAGAGTGACACTACAAGTTCGTGCTATGTACTCCTTAGTGAAAACTTGTCATATCACACCATGAGACACACGAGTCTCTACAACGCAGCAGCTCTATGGTAAGTTGCTGCATACCACGCTTGTCATGCTGAAAGGGCGTTGTAGACTGATATCTCTGTGGGCTTGCAGGGATCTAAAATCCCATTGTCTCTATCACTTCCCAATATGTCGCAAATTTCCTAAAGTGGTTGCAATGAGGTATTCTTGGAATGAATTTGCAAGGAATCTTGCTATATTTCAATATATTGCAATAATATGGCAACCAAATTGCAATGTGCCGTACCATTGCAAGGCCCATTGCAATCTGTTGCAATGCCATTTTAACCACATTTCTATGGCAATTTTAAGTACGACTCTATTATTTAAACCCATTTCAAAGGCCATTTTGCCTTTGAACCTTGAAATGCCTTACAAGGCGTTGAAATCTAAATTAGGAATTTCTGACATATAGTGCGACTCATATCTCACCCAGCACGCTCAAGTGCTTCGTCAGCCGCTTGCGCGCGCCAGTGCTCTGGTTGCTCATTAGTCGCGTGTCGGCGCACACATCCTCAGTTCCGTCGCACATCCTTTGTCCATCCATTCCATGTCTGTTTGGTTCGTTGGTGCGTATTCCGACTCTATTTTCATTGATTCTGACATATCTCCAGCGCTTATGGCCATATTTCGTATGTTTTCCGTTATGGACCCTTATTACATATTATCTTGCATCCGCTTTGCTTCTCAGTTTGCTTTAGCGCTTGACAGTGCTTAACATTACTTAGTATATATAGACGCGCATAAACTGTATAATGACTATCTTTTTCTGCCCACACATCATTGGACTATAAGTCTAAGTTGCCCTCTAAATCTAAAGTATCTAAGTACAATATGAGTGCCGCCGCCATACATTACTAGAAACTCTGCCCATTAGTATTCTGACTCATTAATAGTCACTGCGCTCCACCACCCGCACGCGCACCGCTTCCGCTTAGCGCGCGCTTCCATTATAAGTCGCATGCCATTATCTATCGTCGGCCGCTATCGCTCATCAGCACTTCATGTCGCTTTTGCTCGCTCGCGCTTCGCTCATCATCGCGTGCCTTACCAGGCTTGACCAAGCGCCCGGTTCAGTGTTTCCCTCCATTTTATACACTTAGAGGAACCTTCTCAGTAGCAATCCCCTTGGGCCGACGAATATCTCGCTCACCAAGGACTACTTGAGTTATCTCATACCACCTATATTCACCCACTTCCCATTCCTCTTCTACAGTGTGCTTATCTTATGTCACTCGAAGCGATGCTATGCCTCGCGTTCATCAGACCTTTTATCCCATGGAGACCCATCAAAAAGCTTGAAGCTGACCTCGCCTGGTGGAAGCTTTTGTTGCAGAGCTCTTTCATTGGACACTCAATACCAAGACCACTCACACTACACAATCTGGAAGCTTACTCTGATGCAAGCTCTGGATTCGGGATCGCCATCACCATTGGCCTCAAGTGGAGAGCATGGCATTTGCGCAAAGGGTGGCAGACCCTTAACGGAAAAAGGGACATCAGGTGGGCAGAAGCAGTCGGGTTTGAGTTACTCGTTCTCTACCTTGTCAGCATGGGAGGGACGCAACATAACTTTAAGGTCTTCAGAGACAACCAAGGAGTCATCGAAGGTTGGAGAAACGGGCGCAGCAGGAACGCGGCAGTCAACGAAGTCTTTCGCAGGATCTTCACTTTTATCGACGATTCCACAGCACCGTATTCATTCCACCCTACCTATGTCGCCAGCAAAGCCAATCCAGCGGATGATCCATCCAGAGGCATCTACGGTAGCACAGAACACTTGCTACCAGACATCCCCATCCCCAGCGCACTCAATCCTTTCATCATTAACCCATTCGTCGTCTCCACAGACCCGGGAGAATACAATACGGACGGAATTTCACCAGATACCCTCGAGGAACCTTCTCTCGACGGTGCCGTAGGCACCATCAAGAAAGTCTCAGGAATCGTCGATGACGCACTCTACCATATCCACCAGAGTCAACATCGCGCCGACCAATATCTCTCGCTTTAGTGCAGTTCTTCCTCTTGATCCAATAGCGAAACCATTACCATACAGAACGGGACTAACGCCGATACCCTCACAACTCCATCCCCACTGTTTAGCATGCGACAGATTGAAGCTCTGGTTTCCGTTCGAAACCAGGACAGCTACAGGAGCAGACAGTCAGTTTCTAACCATATCGGACGAAGACTTAGAGAGAGTATTAACGGTGATGAACCTATTGTGGGCGCCTGGGACAAGAGAGTGTTATGGGGCAGGTCTCTTGGTTTTCCACGTATTCTGCGACGAACGGAACATACCAGAGAGCCAAAGATGCCCGGTAGACACCCGCACCATGCTGAACTTTATAGCAAGCTGTGCTGGGACGTATTCTGGAAAGACTCTAACAAACTATGTTTACGCAGTGAAAGCTTGGCACACTCTTCACGGTCAACTCTGGGAAGTTCAACAGGACGAATTGAAGGTGTCGCTAGATGGAGCCTCGGAGCTAGCGCCAGAATCCTCTAAATGCACCAAGCGCAATCCTTTCACAATCAAATTAATTCTGGACATTCAATCTCACCTTAATCCATCAACACCTCTTGATGCGGCAGTATTCGCGTGTCTAATGAGCGCATTCTACGCATTGTGTCGTATTGGAGAACTCACAGTCAGAATGATGAAGACTTTCAATCCAACAAAGCACGTCAAGTGTTCAGACTTACAGATGGATGTAGAGGACAGACATGGGCTCAGGGTCACCAAGATTTTCTTACCGCGCACCAAAGCAGCCTTGACAGGCGAAGGCATATACTGGGCGCAACAACAGGATGCCTCAGACCCCAAAGCAGCCATACTCAATCATTTTTTGGTCAATGACCCGTCGCGGGGCAGCCACTTGTTTGCTTGGAGACACAAGAAGGGTGTGAGACCATTGACTAGATCAGAGTTCTGGAAACGGATCAGCAGGATAATCAAGAGGGCTGAACTAGGGAATCTGAAAGGACATGGATTGCGCATCGGAGGGACCTTGGAGTACCTGCTTAGAGGAGTCCCCTTCGATGTAGTTAAATCAATGGGGAGATGGTCGAGCGAAGCGTTCACCATCTATCTTCACAAGCATGCGTTAATTTTGGCGCCTTACCTGCAGGAATCACAGGTGCTGGAACCATTCACTCGCTACACAATGCCGATAATGTGTTAACAAGGTGAGTTTGCAACACTTAGCCCTTCTCCTTAGAATGGGGAGTCCACACTGCGCCATGACACGTCGCAGGGCTCCTTATATTTGGGAATCACGGCTCATCAGGACTTCCTTCACAGGTTTCGAAACGGTGTTTCAGGTTGTAAAACCCTGCGGGTTTTAAGCCCAAATAGCTTCTCAAACATAGTCATAACTATTTGTTTCAATCAGATATCATTACTGGTTAATATATCTGATATTCTTTTGTTCAAAACAAAACCAGTAGCTACACATAGACAAAGCATGAACTCGAACTTGCGTGTGTGTAGCGGACTTCTAATTGGCAATGTCGGCAACCTGTGACACAGTGTGACGAATGCACGAACACTAGGTGCGATAGACTACATCACCAAAAGTCCTAAACTTAGGTAAGACATGCTCAGGTCTTATCATCCGGTATCAGCCTCACCACAGTCACCATGGCCCATAAGCTCAGACCAGCCTCAGGTCATTCTAGACGGTCAGATCATGAAACTGAATTTTGCTCATTTGACCATCAGCTGATGGGTCATGCATCATAATGGACATGTGGTGACTGCTTAGCAGGCCTGAGCAATTTCAGACACCTTACAATAGCTTATTGCAGTGGAATGGTATTATAAGCACGTATCATTGTTGTAGTACATGACATTGATTATACACACTGAGCTACTGTAAATGCGAGTGAACTAGGAACTTGTTGTACAAGCATGGGAGAAATGAACTGCGAAGTGACCAGAGCGAATATGCGAATGCGAAAGTGAATGTCCGAACCACGGAGAATCGTACAGTGAGAGCAACCAGTGAGTGACGGGAGACATCAGTATGTAAAAAATGTGTCGAATGAGCTGAACTGCATTGTGGTATCAGAAAAATATCTAGAAAGAGAGTGAGTACGTACCAGAGAACACCAACTACTTTCTTCCTTTGCGTTTCTTAGTAGCGGTGGCGGTAGTCTTCTTTCGGCCCTTCCTGCCACGCTTTGAAACAACTGGGCTGTCAGGCATGGACTCGGCTTCGCTGAGTGAGCTTTCACTGTCGCCGTCAACCTCCAACTCCTCTGACTTTCGTTTCTTGCTCTTGTCGGATGTAGGAGCAGGGGTATCAGGCTTCGGAGGGGGGACAGATGGTGCGGAAGAGGAGCTCGTGCCAGCTGGTCGGATGGGACGCGGTTTGGGGATGGATTTCCGCTGCGGGGAAAGAGTGGCTATCTCGGGAGGTGGAGAAATAGTTGGCGGGGAGGTAGTTGGCATAGAGGTAACGGGCGTGGAGGTAGCAGGCGGGGAGGTAGCAGGCGTGGAGGTAGCAGGCGTGGAGGTAGCAGGCGGGGAGGTAGTGGGCGTGGAAGTAGCGGGCGTGGAAGTCATGGTAGTGGGCGTGGAAGGATGCACTGTCGAAATGTTGGGATCGCCAGTAGGCTCGGCTTCGACTGGGGGAATGACAGAGGCGGCAGACTGAAAATAAAGATGTATTAGTTAGAAATGTCATACTAGGATAGACAATGAAAAAACCTTGACTCGTGCCACTGCACGCTTTGCAGATTGCTTCCTCATGAGAACGAGGTCATCGTCATCCTCGTCGTCATCAATGACGTCGAACAACGGGACACCCCGTTTATTGCCAAAGACCGTCCTTGGTAGAATTAGTATCGTAAACATGAAAAAAATTGTACTGACTTGTTCCACCATTCCAACAGTTCCTCGGCCCACGCTTCATCGAACGGCTCTCGGATTGCTTTGATGGTGCGGTAGTATGCGTCGCAGTAGCTGTAGTTCCCATCCGTCTCTTGCCATTTGTCACGTGACGAGATCCCAAAGCGACTCTAGAATACAAATGAGACATTAATGCATTTAATACCAAAGTACGTACCTGAACAAGTGCATAGGCAATGTGTTTGGCCTCGACTTTATACATGCCGTGTAGTTTCGCATTGCCAGAGCGCGTGACAGACAGCTCTCCATCTTCAATGAGGGCGGATGACAGACTAGTATAGATGTGCCGAAATACCTACATATCATCATATATCATCAAACAAAATAGCAAAAAGAAAAGAAATAAAAACATACGCACTTCAGAAGGTGACCTCTGAGGAGACCTTCCTGAATGTCTTCGACGTCGAAATCAATACCTGGAGGATCACCAGGGTATGCTAGTGCAGGCCAGGCACCTGCGTTCATCCTGATTTCACCGTTTTGAAGCTGTTCCTGTACCCTGAGAGACGTGAGTAAGATATCACCATGTCAGTCAACTAAACACTTACTTCTTCGGATCAGCGTGGTATGCGTTCACGTACTTGACCGGACACAACATGCCCGCCAGCTGTGGGTGATTCACACCCATTCTAGCACGGGACTTCTTGTTCTCTGAAAAAATCGGAGGTTCCAGTCCCTTGACCTCAGGTTGGGCGACCACATAGTTACCAATGAATGGTTTGAGGTGACTGGCATCCTCAGAGCGGATTTGGCCGATGATTTCCTGCATCTTATCATAGCGTAAGTATAAGATAGTCAATATTTGTTAGAAGACGTACCTCAGATAAAATACTGTTCAACTCCGTTTCCAGCTTGTTCCTGTTGTGGCGACCTCGAATGAGAGTGCGGAGGTAAGGGGCGGCGAAGATGATCCTCTGGTAGGTCCGCAAGTGACGCTCTTGAGCATCTTTAGTCCTGTACAATAGTTAGCATTCATAATGACAACAATAGAAAGAACTTACACGACACTGAGAGCATCTTTTCGCTCTCTCTTGAGGTCTTCATCCTCAGATTCGGTTGAGGTCTTGGCAGCTTCTTCAGCTTCCATATACCTGGCAATACGAAAGGTATCCTTGAGGATGACGAACATGTCGATACCACGAGGGATCCAGCGTGCGACATGCATACACTCATCCCTCCCACTCCGAGTAGGTCCTGATCCTTTCCTATTGATTGAAAATAGTCAGTGTCTTGATCACGAGTAAGGCATCAACTTACTTGTCATTGGTAACCTTACTGGTAGATTTTCTAAGAATATATGCGCTATAAGTAGCACAACACGGCCAGATACTGATAATGACTTACTTCATAGACTTTTTCTCAAGCTTTTTAGGCTTAGCCGACCCCTTTCGAGACCCTGAGATATGTGAGACGCGTCACAATCAGCAATCATTTCCAGAAACACTGATCCTTACCCAAAGAAGACAACTCATCTACAGATGAGACGGATGATTCTTCGGAGGACGACAACCCATCACAGCTGCTGTCCGACTCGGATCGCAACATTGAGACAAGACTGGAGGATGATTTCCTGTGGTGTCGGGCCATGAGAGAAGATGAAAAGCGATAAGAATTTAGAAAGACTAGGATGCGTCGTGATTGCGTGTTATTTGATGTTATTGATATCGGAGACTCAAATACTCACAGAAACTGATAACCAAAGAGGGAATTTGTGATAAAACAAATGTGCCGGGTGAGGGAAAATTATGTGCAGTATGTGGACAAATGCGCGCGCGCACGCGCAATACAATTGAGCAAGATTTACGCGACACGATACAGTTGAGCAAGATCTAAGAACAATACGGTAATGTACAATACGAGGGAATCCTTTCAATCTTCCAGCGCTTCATCGGCTCTTCTAGTTACGTAGTAACTCCAGGGCGCAGTCGGGTTTGCAGGATCTGGATTGGGGTTACCCATGCGCCTGGTGAGAAGGTTGCATGGGGAAGCAATGACAGGCCTGTCAAGATTAGTTGAAATTCGAAAACAAAAAGATCAGCGACTTACTGAGATGAAGTCTGATTGGTCGCGGACTCAGCAGGCTCCACAGCCTCCTCAACCCGTTCTCGAATGCGAAATACGATTTTCTGCGAAATTTAAATAAGCTTTAAGACGAATTTGAACATGAGAATATTACCTTGATGCCGGGGGTGTCAATATTCAAGTTGAAACAGTATGTACCATCCAAAGATATGACATTTTGGATGTCTATGAATGCAACATCACCAAGCACAGTCACAACAGAATTCCATGGTGAAGTATCGACAGAAACGACACTTTCGTTGTCCGAGCTGTCAGATGTGAGAGTGCTAAATGTGTGAGACATATTTAGAATTACGAAATGAAAGTTAATAGCTTAACAGGAGCAGTCAACGGGACATTATTTCCTTGACTCGGACATTATTATTATGTCAAGTCTCCGCCGGAGTTTTAATAAATGGCGGAGTGTGAAGTCAGCAGTCAGCATGCGCCAATCGACAGCATGGGTGTCGGAGTTCGAACTTGCTCAGTGTGTTACACGCTGAGCACTGAGCAGTGAGCACATCGACTTCACCAACTACGACCACCATATTCCTCATTCGTTGAAGGTCTTATCTTAGTTCAGGTACGCAACAGGGAATTACTATATGTCCCAGGTGAGTTTCAATTCGTTCAATCTCGAATGAAACCCTTCCATTATGGACAAACTCATTACCTTTTCCTTCGACACAGCTTACTGTCAATGGCATGTCCACTTGGGCATCTGCAACTCATGCTTGCGACGGAATCCAACAACCAGTTCTGTCGCTCCCTCACCAGTTGAATAGCACATTGAGATTCGCATAGGCATGTTGGTAGGAGCTATACTCGAATGTCTATCGCTGCAGTACTTACCTTTTCCAGATCTTATCTACTATGGCGAGGAGCACGGAGTAAGTGGTCCTCGCTGTTTCTCGCCGGAGCCCTTCCGTTATGCACAAACTCACTACCTTTTCCCGCAAGAACATCACAGCCCTTGATATCGGTGCCATCCGTGTTGACAAGTCCACACAGCTCATCGGAGTAAGTGGTCCTTGATATATCTCGCTGGTCCCGGTATGTTTTCTCTCTCACCTAAACCTCTGAACGACGACTCACTTGCGCAGATGGTCTTATAGATTTTTATGTACTGTATTCAGCTTGCGCAATTGGATCTAATTTGCAGCCATACATGTCCGATTGAACTAAGTGTCAGCCTTTAAATGCAGCCCACCCTCTCTAGCACTATCACTACCTCGTCCAATGGACTTACCTGTTTGCATTGGGTGCGGCAAGACCTTCCCAGTCCAAAAATCTCTCTCTGCACATGCTGCTCGCTGCGCAAAAAACAAATCACTGAAACTAGCTGATTCAGTGCACCGCAGCAAAAAGAAATGCGAGTTGGAAAAGACTCACGGCAAGAAGTCCAAGCGAGCACGCAGTGAGCGTGCAGAGGTAATTCAGGTAGGGATAGATGTCGAAGAACAATTGGACTACAGAGGAATGGATGTCAACCAAGACATTTCCGAGCAGGTGAATTATAATAACGATGTAGAAACAACAATACTGAGAGGAACAAAAGATGCTCCTAACTGTATCTAAAAATGTTGAAGGTCGTGTGTTGCCTAGTCTGCTATGCTTGAGATGACAAGCGCGTTCGACCCTAAAGGGGAAGCAAGTGGAGCGAAGATCTAGTGGTATGCGCTGAAGCGAAGCACGAGAAAGCGCAGGTGCGCGCAAGGTACGAAGGCGTGGGAAAGCGCACGCGCTGTAGGGATTCATTTCTGGCTGGGCTTGTAGAGACTGTTTTTACCTTACCTTATGTTGGCACTTTTGTAGCTTACATAAGCAATCAACCTTCTCACCAGTTTTACTATGAGTCTGAGAGATCAGCAAGTTTTTATGATATTTCCTCTACTCTGAGCCTTGAGCCTGGTCCAGAAACCCTTTAGGGTCGAATAGCAGCTAGGTTCTGCAAGACCCAACACATTGTTCAGACTCACCATCTGAATTGTTGTACCTTCAGCGCGTGTGCGGAAATGGTAGAGAGACTAAGCTTAAGTGATAATATAATGCAATATAAGAGAAGAGAGATGCAAAGTGTAGACAAATAGATTTCTACTATACTCTGCTAAGTAGTAAGTGACTGGTAGGAAAAGTAAGTTAAGGTGAAAAGTAAGTTAAGGTGAAAAGTAAGTACTGCTGGCGCTTATATAGCACGCCTAAGCGCAGTCATGCGGAGCTGAAGCGCTACCGAGTAGGTATGTAAGGATATATATGGGTGAGAGTCCATGATAAAAATAAAGGTGGAACACTATGCTAATAAAGGAAATGGAAATATACGCACTAGGGAGCTTGGTGGACAGTGGATGGATGCATCTGGATGGCTGGCGCTATAGGGCGCGCAAGCGTGGGAAAGCTGCGCCTCATATAGGAATTGCTGTGGACAGTACACAGAGTGGTGCTGCGAGTTGGTGCTGTATACTCCCTTAGTGGAAACTGCCATATCACACCATGAGAGGCATGAGTCTCTACAACGAATCTATTAAAATATGCTAATTCTATAAGGTCGAGGATGTCGCAGGACCATCAAACATCCCCCGTTCACCCTCACCTCCCCCAGTCACTTCAAAGCGCTCCGGACGTACAGTACGCATGCCTCGGCGCTTCATCGACTACCTCCCTGGATCAGCCACGCACCTCGCACATATGCCTCCCACTAACCGGCAGCAACGAGGGCGTGTTCTGCATGAAGCAGATGAATCTCAACATGTTCGAGCACCATCTCCATCCCCAGCCCCTTCTTCTGAGCCAGACGATCCGCGTCCTGCGCTCGTTCCTTTCCAGACCGAACCCAACACCATGGGTCTTTATCGCGTATATCCGACGTGTCCGACTCTAGCCCCCAAAGCCAACTTGACCTTGCAGGGTGTCACCAATGCTCCCACATTAGATGGGGAGCGCGTTAACGAAGGCGTTCATCCAGGACTCCCTTCACCTGGAATTACCTCCGATCAGCTTTTTGAAGCTTTTACAAACCCTTCTGCAGGTATTTTGATGGCATGGCAGTACACTGGAACAAACGAGAAATCTGGTGCTGAGTGGGATCGTCTCGTGCATTTCCTTAAGGACCCTCTTTTCAGACTGGAAGACCTGGGCAGCTTGAATCACACACGCGAACTCAAACGATTGGACGAATACCTCAAGAATAAAGCTAACCCTTTTCGAGAAGAGTATGGATGGCGCCAATCTACTGTCAAGATCCGCCTGCCAAAAGAAAAAGAGAAGCTTAAATCAGAAAACGACGTGCCAGAGCTCGAGATTACGGGCGTTCATCACCGTTGCCTTACTGATCTGATCACGCAGGTGTTCGAAAACGAGGTCTCGAAGACCTTCAATATGACGCCATTCCAGCAATACTGGAAGACCCCTGATAACCATGATATCAAAGTGTTTTCTGAGTCTTATTCCTCCCCTGCCATGCTTGAAGCTTACGCAGAAATCAACGCGCTCCCACATGAGCCTGGAGATGAGCTTGAGCGTGTCGTTGCCTCGGTCATGGTTTGGTCGGACGCAACCCACCTGGCTAACTTCGGAGATGCGTCTCTCTGGCCATTTTACATGTATTTTTGTAACCAGTCCAAGTACACATGAGGAAAGCCGACGGCTCGGGCGTGCCATCATTTGGCATACATTCCTATGGTATGTATCTTTATATATCTTTAACATTTTGCTTACTCGCTCTCTCAGCTTCCTAAGAATATACAGGAGATCTATATAGATATATTTGGCGAGCCAACAACAGCCAGCGTGCATACTCACCTCAAACGAGAGTTGATGCACGCCATATGGAATTTAATCTTAGATGGAAAATTTATGGAGGCATACGAGCATGGACTAGTGATCCAGTGTTCTGATGGGATCACGCGGCGAGTATTTCCGCGTTTTTTCTCTTATTCTGCTGATTATCCTGAAAAGTAAGTACTAACTAACGTTAAGTATGAATCACGAGGCATTGATATATTATCTAGGATTCTATTAGCGACTATCAAATTCCTAGGGCAGTGCCCGTGCCCCCGCTGTCTTGTGAAAAAGACAGATGTTTGCAAGCTGGGGATGAAGCTTGATATGAGGCGGCGGGCCACACGTGAGCACGTCAACAATGCAACACGTCGACGACATGTTGAAGAAGCCCGGGCATAAATTTTCCAGCTCAGAGTGCCAGTAGATGGTGCTCATGTCAAAGCAATCCTCGACGAAGAATCATATGTTCCGATACGGGTAAGTAGTCCTATGTACTTCATTGCACAAATAACTGACGTCTAGGTTTAGAATGCTTTCTCAGAGCAATTTGGGAAGCACGCCGGGTTCAACATGTTCAAGCTGTGGGTGGTCGACCAGCTTCACGAGTTTGAGATAGGGTCTTGGAAGGCCTTATTTACCCACCTCATGCGAATACTTCATGCTGCTGGGGGGACCGCAATTCAGAAACTCAACGAGCGGTAAGCTTTTTGATTTTCGTTTTATACCTGGCCTTAAGTATTTCATTTTAGATACCGAGCAATGCCCACATTCGGGAGAGGGACCATCCGTCATTTTCACACCAACGCATCCGCCATGAAGAAACTTGCTGCCCGCGACTTCGGGGATCTATTACAGGTAAGTAGTTTGTTCAGCCTTACAATTTGCCTCACAGTTTTGACCCGATTTTTTCTCTAGTGCACGATTCCTGTATTCGAGGGCCTGCTGCCAAAAGAACACAATATTATTGTGCTTGACATGCTGTTTGACCTGGCCGCGTGGCATGGGTATGCGAAACTACGTATGCATACGGACGACACACTGGATTTTTTCAACACAGCTACCATTGTGCTCGGTCAGTCTGTCCGAAAATTTGCAAAGACAACATGCAACTACTACCATACCACTGAACTTCCCCATGAACACGCAGCACGAGGACGACGTGAGGCAGCACTGGCTGCTAAACAGCCGCAGGTACCGACAAAGGGATAGGAGAGGGCTGGTCCGAAATTCAAGCCTCTCAATCTTTTGACTTATAAGTTTCACGCCCTCGGAGATTATGCTGATACGATCCGATGCACCGGTACCACGGACAACTACAGCACACAGCCAGTAAGTATATTTCTACTCGAACAGTTCTAATATCATGTTCATGTTTGTATTATTAGGGCGAGCTGGAACATAAACGAGCCAAGCGTTGGTACCCAAGAACACCCAAAAATCAGACTATGGTTGCTACTATGACGCGCCTTGAAGCTCGAGAGCGCATCATTGCCAAGATCAATAAACGACGAGAGGAAATAGCACATCCCCCGATGCAACAGGCACCACGCGAGTGCACATCTCCTGCCTTGCACTACCACATTTCAAAATATGCAAGAATCTCTTATGACATTACTGCATGGCTTAGCGAACTCACAGGAGATCCGGCAGTGAAGGTAAGTCTAGATTATCATTGTCTGAATAATTCTATTAACCTGGTGCTCAGGACTTCATACCGCGCCTCAAAGACCATCTGTTGGGCCGAATTCACGGCATTGATTATGCAGGGGACGAGCAGGAATTCTCCGACGACGACAGGAGTCAGGTCGTTCTCGCCAATAACCAGCTTTGTGAACACAGTGTCTTACGGATCAACTACACCACTTACGACCTTCGGAGAGAACAAGACTCAATTAATCCGCGCACTCATGCTGACATTATAGTATTGTCACACGAGGATGACGACGATTGACATCCATACTGGTATGCTCGGGTGGTCAAGATTTTCCATGTCAATGTTTGGTATTACGGTCCGGGCAGTAGCAATGCACGAACACCGACACGCATGGACGTAATTTTCGTGCACTGGTTCGGTCGTGATACCACGTTCAAAGCCGGTTGGTCAGCGAAATATCTCCATCGCATTGATTTTTTCAAACGCGACGACCCGGATAGCTTCAGCTTTGTTGATCCAGACCAAGTGATCCGTTCTGTTCATTTGATTCCGGGATTCGAACACGGCCGCACTGACACCAGACTCGGCCCCTCATTTGTACGTCCAGCAGAGGATGCCGATGAAGATTTTTTGTATTTCTATGTTAATCAGTACGTGTTTTCTATTTAATTGGTATTACTATACACTGATATAATGAATAGCTTTGTTGATCGTGATATATTTATGCGCTTCCGTGGAGGCGGTGTCGGTCACCAGGTCACACGAGAGTGGGATGAATTCTTGCGACATGACGGTGCTGTGGTCTCTGTTGACGATGATGAAGACCTGGAGTTTGAGGTTGGCGACAATGACAACGACAAGGATGGCGAGGATGACGCGGATGATGATGAGGATGACGAAGATGATGGCAACAATGACAACGACAGCGAGGATGGTCGTGAAGAGGGAATCGACGATGAAGATCAAATTAGGGCTGACGAGGGAAAAGAGCTTGATGACGATATACTCGCACAGGAGGGATATGGAGCTTTGTAAAATTACATTCGAGATACACACTTATCACATTTAATCAGACTTAGAGCACATACTAAGGGATTATCAGATACAGACGAGACTTATAGCGGAATATCATTTGAATCCAAGTATAATGTTTACATGAATCCATGATGGACTCGACGAGCTCCTTCCATTGACCGTGCGTTTGAAGTGGACTGTGTGTATTGCGCAGAATATCAGGGAGGGATCAAACTTAGAGCAGTATATCATTGGCATATCAGGATGACAGAAGCGTCTCATTTGCATAGCACTTACGGGAACAGCGGTAAGCTTTGAACTACTCGACGTCATAATGATCGAGCGCTGGCGTCATCTTTTCAACACTCATAACCCTTGACCCAGAAAATCTCGTGACCATTAGCCTAATAAGGTAATACCTGTTTTCTGGACTTTTGGTGATGTAGTGGTGCTCGGTCATGCTGTAGTAACACAACAGATCAACTTTTCTGTATATAAAAATTTGGGCCATGTTATTGAGATGGTATTCTATCTACTAATAACTATCCGATATTTGTTTTGTGTTGTGGATCGAGAGCAATGTGTGAGACCGTCAAAAAGCACGAACACTCGGGTACATCTAGTAATCTCAGATTTTTACAAACATGGCGAAGCCTTCCGACCGTCGCTGACAAATTCGATCATTACCGTTAAAGCCCTCAGGGATGCTCAATTCTTAAATGTTGTTGTCGTTTGCAAGCCAAACACATGCTAAGCGTCGCCAAACCTGTCCTAAACGGGACTTGTACCTAACCCTTAGAAGACTTAATCCTTAACATTCCTAAACCTTTCCTGACCCTTTCCATAGAGTATATCCAGTGCTACGTAGTGTTCGTGAATATAATGCACCTCTCATTTGAAAAATAAAATTGATTTATTATATATTGCTAGCATGTCTACATAAAAAGGTTTAGATGCGGGTTAGGCCTATGGAGGGATACGAACCATGAAGATTAGGAGCACTGCTGAGGTTTAGGATGTGCTTTAAGACTGAAAGCGTTGGCGCTGCGCGCCGTAAGGTGCTGTCTGGACAGCGAACCCTGGTTCAAAAATCTGAGCTCAAACCAGCATGTGATGATGGCACGTGATATATTTTATCGATAAGAGATATCGATAGCGATCTGACACGTACAATAGGAATATATAACATATGTATGTTTGAACTGCACATAATCATTGCACCCACATGGACCTCGAAGCCCAAACAGCAATACATCAATGACGCCAAATTACGATGGTCATCATCACCATCGCAGTCGCTCAAATTTCCTACCTTTATAACCTCTTATTTTTATCACGCACAGAAAAGGTCCCATATCACACCTCAATTCTCACAGGAAAAGCCTGGGTGTACGAACTCATCAGCGGTCACCCAGACCGAATCAAGCTAAATCTCGGCATCGACTTTCAAACCTTTGAGGAGCTCTTACAAGTTCTGCGGCAACATGGATATGCTCAGTCGCGCAACGGCGTCACTATCGAAGAGCAGCTAGGTATTTTCCTGTATACGTGTGTTACAGGACTGTTGTCTCGCCATGTTGGTGAGCGATTTCAGCGTTCTCCAGACACGATTACCAGGTAAGTATGTCAATAACTCAAGATGAACCGTGCGCTGATGATTTTCACAGATATTTCAAATGCATGCTCACTTTCTTCTCGTCCCCTCCCTTCTACACTACAAATGTCCGGCTCCCAACTGAAAACACTCCCATTTCTGCGGCAATCCGCGATGACCCACACTTCAGATTCTTCGATCAATGCATTGGTGCCATCGACGGCACCCACATTCGGGTCTTTGCACCGCTCGAACATCACACTGTCCTGCGCAACCGAAAGGGATTTTTATCCCAAAATTGTCTATTCATATGCGACTTCGACTTCTACTTCACGTACTCGCTCACAGGCTGGGATGGCTCGGCTGCCGATGCTAGTCTATGGAACGACGCACGGTCTCATGATTTGCGCATGCCTGCGCACAAATATCTTCTCGCTGACGCAGGTTTGGTACATGTGATGCGCTTCTCGTACCTTATCGAGGTGTACGCTATCATTTGAAGGAATGGCGTCAAGCAAACCTTATGTGAGTTCATTCATTTTAGTTTTTATTTCTATTGAATTATTTTCTACCAGGCCACAAGATCCCAAAGAATTGTTCAATCTTCGACACGCAGCACTTCGCAATATCGTCGAATGGATCTTCGGTGTGTTGAAGCGCCAGTGGCGCATTTTGATGATCCCACCGGAATATAGCATGCACGTTCAGGCCCGCATCCCCACAGCGCTGTGCGCTATTCACAACTTCGTACGCAGGTACAACCCTGACCTGTTTGATGTCGCCCTCGAACATGAGCATGATCTTGCGGAGGACGACGCTGTAGGACATGGGGCGCTCTCTGAAGGACCAGCAGATCCTGCTGAGAGGAGACGAGCGGATGCTCGTCGGGAGGCAATTGCAGCGGCAATGTGGGCCGACTATATTGAGGAACGTGAGCGAAGGGGGCTCCCA